>NC_134080.1:90313126-90618493 GCF_000715075.1 Nicotiana tabacum | reverse complement strand
TAATTAATCAATTGCCAACAAAATTGAGAATTATTCCCACTTGCTTAAAATATTACTCACTTTTTACAGACCTTATACACCTTAATATTATGGTCATGTGGTACTTCGTATGGTATTAGTCCATAAATATCGAGTATTTTAGTTCGAGTCGTATTTTATCCCAATATGCAAAACTTGGATGAAAATTCATTTTCTTTGACTTTTTTCCCCTCTCACCTTCACGAATTTACTTATTACTTGGTTGAAATAGCATAATCCTTATAATCTCAAAATAATCTTTTCCTTAGACTGATGTCAATTACCTTACGACAAATTAAACATACAATACTACATGGTGCAACGCAGTCGTAATGTAGTACTACAGAACGTGACATTTCACTTCCAGGCCCTCACTAATTTATGTATGGCGTATTTTCATGTTTGAAAATATGGGGTGTAACAGAGTATCCAATTGGGATTGAGAAAACCAATTATGGCAAAGTCACTCAAACTACCGAGAGGTATAGAGTGAATAATTATGTGCAATGGCTATATCATGATCCCAATTATAACAAGTTTGCCCTATGTTTTAGACCGCATTAGATACTCACCTAGGTGTAAGTCACTTCCCTAATGCCTTTTTACCAATTGAGAAAACCCCTACAAAAATATCATACTTAGCTTATTTTCATTCTTACTTGGTGTTAAAAGTAGAATAGTAACCAAAATAAAGCATGATTGGAAGTGTAATTAAGAACATCACACATAGCTAGGTTAGATAGAAACTCAATTCCAAACTAATATTAGCTCTCTGTGGAAATCGATTCCGACCCCTCGAGTAAAAGCTGCATCGATCACTCTTGCCATTCTATATTGGTATAGGGTTGGAGCTAATCACTTTTGGGCGCTATTGCCGGGGAGCTAAACGGTTTTGGCTATCTATTTGCCTAGTTTTGTGTCTTGTTTTTCTTTCCTTCTGTTTTAACTTGTGTGAGTTAATGAATTTAGGTAAAAAATGGCAAACAATGATCCTCTAAGAAATATTATCCCAGGGGAGGAGGTAGATGATGATGGTGAAGATGAGGTGCTTCTAGTACCTCAAGGACAAAGAAGAGGCTGCCAGGCGAATGACAACGTTCCAGACCCTCCACCGCCTCTTCCAAGAGTCGCTCCTTGGGTGCTTCCAAATGAAGGATACGCAAGTGCAATTGTCCCACCCCAGAATACTCAGTATATTATATGTACTGACGCCCTATTTACCGGGGCTTGCGTTTCATGCCCGTAGGTGAAGGTAGGCAAGTCGATGGCCCTCTTCTTAGGATCCATGATCAGCGAGAGTTGGCGTTCTTCATTCGATCTGGAGCTGTTTTTGATTTTGATACGATATGCTAGTAAATATATATGGGTATGACGTGGCTCAATCCCGTCTTTGTACAGTTGAATTTCTATTAGAGGTCCGTAGACAATTATGTATAGTTGGATAGCATGTGACCTTGTCGGCTTTTAGTTTTGGGTATATAGTTGTCTATAGCAGCCTTGCCGGCTCACCCACTATATTTCTGCATGTATATGTACATATGTCTTTTGGACAGGTTTCCCTCGCATACGTTACTCATGTTTATATCTGAAATGCAATATTAAGGGTGTTCGACAGGTAGGACTCGGACACCCGTCGCAGCCCATTGGTTTGGTTCATGACACTACCAATGGCCTCCAATCGATTATGATTCCAAAAAGAGTAGATGACCTTTCTAGAGAGCCACTGGAACCTAAACACATACCATCAACTAGCTTGATTGGCCATATCTTTGCATTCCGCAACCAAGAAAAAATCTGCCTCTAAGACTCCTAGTCTCCAAACCACAAGAATACAAAGAATTAATCACTAAATCTGATACTATATCTACCACTCAAATGACTAACCCATCCTTCAAGCATAATCATTCCATGAGAAATACTTCTATAATTATTCTGTGCCATATAGCAAAATCTGAACATCAACTATCGATCCACCAAGCGAGTACTGCAATATCAATGAATCATCCATAAGTCAAAACACAAGGTGTCTTCTGAAATACGCAGTCTTCTCAGGTGATACCAGATAGTGCCAGAATTGTTCTAAATAACTAAACCTATCAGTGTTGTCTAGAACTCATGACATTCCTTTTGAAACTGAACCGCATACTTACACATGCAAATCTCTATCTCACATGATGCACCACCTTTATCAGGCTATCATATGAAAAAAGAGAACCTGATCCAGGAGAATACATAATCAATTAGCTATGACCTTCCACTTGATTCCATCCGGGAGAAAATCACAATACGTAACATACTATCCATGCCAGCAGACAATATCCATCTCAATCTATTATAGAAATCACCGAGAACTCTATGAAACCCATATGCACATAACCTAGCCATCAGAACTGAATTCCTCTAACTCAACCAAGTCACGCAGGTCGCCAAACATAAGAATATTGTTAAAAATCACCCGTAAAGCCTCACCAAATCATAAAAACCAAAAGAACCGAGCATGCAATTACCATACTGATCCAACCCACTACCAAGTAGTCCCATTTCTCCATTTTTTTCCGAATTGCCTTCATGTTAACACTTATCCGTATCATATTACCACGACCCTCAACCAACACTCACTACACGAGATCCTAACATAAAACAACGTCGCCCTAAAGATGTATTCCCTTTTAAGCACTCAAAATACCACATTCTAGATATCCACTCTGAAGTGACCTTATGTGAATCTGAAACTATTTCGTTTACCCTTCTGACACTAAAATGTAAAACCTTTAATGATATAGAAATACTAGGAGTCCTGACACCTTCCGATTCAAATCTCAGATCATAGCCATATACAAATCTAGAAAGTTCTCAAATGCCACATATGAATCTTGAACTATTGAGAACTTGGAGAGTTATCCACCCCATTCAAATCGCAAATACATTGCCCAGAGCAGCCGGACGACCTCTGCTCTATTAGCATGCCAACACCCAAATAATTAATCCACACCTCTAAGCAAGTAAATTCCTACTCCATGCACACTACATCAGTCACAAATAACAACTCAAATCATTTCCAAGACTTTCATAAATCCATAAGGTGTAATACATCATTCACCAAGAAAATTCCTTGCTTATGTCATCCTCAAAACCAACCTATACAAGTCATAGCCGATCCACAAGTATGCCTCCGACCGAAACCAATATAACACACAACTATGCAATCAAATCACTGATAAAAGACTCCCCTCTTGGCTCATAGCCATAGAACAAAACATCCAATAACTCACAATACCCATGTTCTATTACTGCCAAAATCGCACACTGAGGTTAAACTAAATCATTCATAAGATCATGCAACACAAACCATAAAATGCCTCTAATCATCTGCTAAGATCACATTCATCCTCGTGAAAGTCAAGTCAACATTCTCTATCGACCCAAAATTAAATTGCAACACATATAACCCACTAGTAGAAAGAAATTATCCACACAAACATCATAAGGATCACACATCCATAGACCACCCTGCTAGAAATAACCCACCCGCTTAGCCTCAAACTGGCATCTAACTATACCCTACCATGACCACCACCATCATGCAATCACTTAACCTTTCCGAGTCTAAACTTGTCAACAGGACATAAAAATCAACTTCATCCCATAACAGGACAACAAAAAAGATCCCTCAATACAATCATAACCCGAGGTACAACTTATCAAAATAGAAATCAAGAATCCAATAGTCCTTTTTACATCCTAAGAATTCCTTTCTCGCTATAACACCCTAAACCTGAAGAGGCATGGTTGGAACCCGATGTCATACTCGACCCGAGCGTACCATTCTGTAACTATAAACTCTGGAGCGGTAACCCTCAACATAGGCTGATGAGGCCATATTCCGAATCATCTGAAAATAACGTCTACAACTAGCAATACCAAACTAAACATCTCCATAGGGTTGGTAAAGCCATGATACTAATATAAAAAAAGTGTACAGGACTCGTCAACAAGCCTCTAGGGATAACTAAACTATATTATGGTCAGGACTGGGCCTCGACCTACCCATCAAATCTTTGTATATAAAATGGACTCCAAGTTATAGGCCTGGTAACTCCGAGGAAGTGGAGCATACTAACCAAGCTGATGTTTGACTTTTTCTACTTGGAAGGTCTATCCAACTATCTATCAAGACCTGCAGGCATGAAATACAACGTCCCCGACAAAAGGTATGTCAGTACAAAATAATGTACTGAGTATGTAAGCCAACTAAATAACTAAAATTTGAAACTGAACTGACAATATAATATTTGAAAGTAACTGGGAGTCAAAGATAATTTTAAGATATGCTTACCTGCTGATACTGACTCAACTCTCTCAAATAGAAAGTAAAATAGTTGTCCGGCCTTATAAGGCTAGGTATATGTAACTGCTCTGTCATAGTAGGCTTGCTCATACGCGCTCGACCATACTAGGATCTGTATCTCGGCCATTCTAGACTCGCTCATAGGAGCTCGGCTACAGTAGGCTTGGTATTTAACTCACCATCTGATCAAAGATTTTTCAATAGGGGTCTGCCCATCAATTATAGCTCAATGGTGGTGAAAATACTGTAATACTGTATATATATAGGCTCTATGCTCTCTTGGCTAAAAGAAGACAAAAATAAAATGAATATGAATTTTTGATAAGGGATAATACTAGAACTTATGAGACTAGGAAAATGTACATAAATTCAGGAATATGAATTTCTCTTTATGTCTCGTTATCAAACTCATGTAGTTACTAGATCATGCCAAAGGCAAGGTTTAGCCTTAACATACCTTAAATACGTCGAATCCTTACTACCTTCCAAGCAATTATCAAAAAACTAAACTCAATCTACAACAACATAAGGAGATTCAAAATCGGTGCCGAGTAAAGACTAAGTCCGCAACTTAAACTAGTAGCTCATTTACGTAAATTTGGGCAGCATCACCCCTATAACAAGGCCTACCTCCAAAATATACCTCCAACAACAAGAAAACAACAATGACAACATGTATGTATCATTTTACAACCATATCTCCATCATAATATACCACAAAACATCCCACACACGCTAATCCCTTCATACATAAAACGACAACCAAAGTAGTGCTAAACAACCTAAAAAATATAACGACGAACGACCAGCCCACCATTCTGTAATTATGTGGTGTTTATCCACAACCTTTCTCCTCCAAATATCCATAAAACATCAGCACAAGAGTCCAACACAAGTGGACTACAAAATAGTCCACTAAAAGTGAAATAAATCGAACTCACGACTTTCGAGCACCGTTCCATAAGTTCTATCTAGAAGGAAATGAATTTATCAACCTTACTTGACATTTAAAAGCTTAAATACATAAATTAGGCGTTTTATTATCTATTATGTACCTTCCAAAACTCAAACTACAAAGAAAAAGAGAGGCGATATAGCGATATTTATGTCGTATGGATCGTTCTAATGTTATCGCTTCTTAATTTCGTACTCGGGATGTTAATCTTCTTCGGAACCCTTGTAGATAGATTAAGGATACGTTTTTGGGGGTTCTATGGTCTTTTTCTATGAAAAATTAAGAGAAAGACGATTTAAAACTCTGTATATAACAACATTTGAAAAGTCAAAGAGGTGCAAGCTTGGCACCCTAGCATTGGCCCTACTTCCGATGCTTATATCTTTTTATCCAGATGTCGTATGAACGAAGGGTTAAGATAGTTAGAAAAGAAATTCCAAGACCTTCAATTTTTTATATAATATGTTCCAAAAAGACCTCATATAACACACAAAATGTATTTCTCAAAAGGTTTTGGTGACACTCCTACTTGTCACCTATGCAGTCTCGCAAAACTACAAATATCTCTCTACTCCTATTTCATATGGACAAACGGTCTAATGAGTTAGAAACTAGACTCATAGATATTCAATTTCTTAGGTAGATAATACCCTATGTCCAAGTATATTGGGAGAAAAGCTCAGTTACATTTGACCTAAGTTTCAACACATTTATGAAAGTAACTTGTGATGATCTTTTCCAACTTTTGTCCTACAAATCGCTTGACTTTGAAACATAACACACGTCTATCATACGACTGAAATAACTCATAACTTAATCTCCTTATATTTTTAAGCACCCTATTATCACCCCAAAAGTACATGTTATAACATTCCCAACTTGTCGACTCTCGATAAAACTTGTTTTCTTCAATTCATTTAGCTTCTAAGCCTTCCAACCCTCTTGATTCTTGGTATTCATGATCTCAAATATTTGTAACCTCCATGGTAACATTGTTAACTTACTTTATGTACTCTAAAAGGTGATCTTATTTCTAAACTTACATCAATTGGCTTAAGACGTACTCTTACGTACGAAAACAAGGGGTGTAACATTGTTCACCCCTTTGGAACATTCGTCCTCAAATGTTGGCTGATGCGCTTATTAGTCTCATAACCCATAACTATTAAAAATACTTTAATATTGTCATTACCATCTAGGAAATTGTTCTGTGAATAAATCAGAAGGCTAGGGCATTCCCTCTTTAGGACTCTTTCTCATACTACTACGACTTGTTGTTGGAATTCTTCCAATCTCGTAATAGTTGCAACCTTCTATCATGCAGCCTGTACAACTTTGTCCTTGTATATATGCCTATGTGACCCGTCTATCCTTTTTCCTCTTGCTTTTATCCAATCTCTAGGCCTCACTTTGGGAACATATAAAGAATTATGATTACGATGTCCTGATCTAGTGAGATAGCCTCGGTGTTTATATCGAGGGTATGTCTTTTTAGGGGTCTTATAAGTTCGAATATATAGCCTTGACTTTAAGATCGGGATTAAGACTTTTGTAAGGTCTTATAAATTTGAATGCCTTACTTGAGGTCTTACAGATAGGTTACTTGGCACAAGTTTAATTCATGCCTTGCTTGAGGTGTTGTTGATTGGTTACTTGTTACGAGTATAATTCATGCCTTACTTGAGGTCTTATAGATTTGGTATTGCCTTATGGAGGTCTTATGAGCTCGAGGTTTCCTCCTGCAGGTCTTACGTTTTCTAGCACTGCCACATGGAGGGTTTTAGGGCTTGAGGTTGCCCGTTGGGGTCTTATGGCCTCGAGCTTTTGATAGCTCGATGGTATAACAGTCCCCGAGGTAGCGGAACTTTTTGCCTTTGGAGTCGTTCTTTGTAAACTTGATGTTGCCTCGTTGATGGATTATGTGCTCGAAGTTCCGGCTCGGAGGTCTTATGGCTTCGAGTTTTTGATGTCAGTTCCCGGGAGTTCGGGAAATGTCTAGCCTTGGAGCCGTTTCTTTTGAAAATAGAAAACTTCTTTGAAGCGCAAAGTGTTTTGATGGTAAAAAATCAAAAAATATTCCTTGATCACTTAGTACGATTATACATAGTTGTCGCCGTCGAGGGGTCAATTATTCTATGCGGACATAGTTCTTTCGACTGTTTGGCCCGATACATCATTTTTCTACTAGGACTCTTTTTGGCTCGTCTAGATTTTTCCATGGAGATGATCTCCCGGGTAGATGCCCCCAGTATTTTAGGTTTGTCGAAGAGACTTGAATACTTGTTAAGTTCTCCTTAGGTAGCATATAGATGTTGCCTTGTTAAAAACCTTGCCGGTAAAACCCTTCTTGGGATAAAATCCGATGAGGGAACAGAGTGCAACACGTTCTTTAAAACCTAAGGTCTTCAAGATGGAAGGTGCTTCGATCCTTCTTAACCGAACGCCTGCGCAAAGGTTAGTGTAAGACGTAAATAAAAAGGGAGAAGGTTATACCTTAGTTGTGATGGCGCTCAAGCCTCGATATGCTTCAATAGCTCGCTCCGGGGATGCGGTACGGTCCTTTGCTTATTTACTCGGATGCGGCCGAGAATGTAGCTTGCAATTGCTACTTCTATATTTGCTTATCATTTGGCTTCTTCATTGTTGAAGGTGTCGATGCCGGTACCACATCGTGCATCGCGAACATCTCTCTTGATGCATGTTACTCCCCGTATACCATTTTTATTCTGTCCTTTGTTGGAAACTTCATCATTTGATGAAGGGTTGAAGGTATTGCTCTCATGCAGTGTATCCATGGCCTTTCGAGCAAGGCATTGTATCTCATGTCTCCTTCGATGACATGAAACTTGACATTTTGGGTTATGCCGGCCACGTTGATCGGGAGAGTGATTTCCCCTTATGTTTTCTCACTCATCATGTTGAATCCGTTGAGAACTCGAGATGCGGGCATGATCTGGTCAAGCAATCTGAGTTGATCCACCAGCCTCGACCTGATAATGTTGGCCCAGCTACATGGATCCACAAGTACACATTTAATTTGAAATGTATTCACAAGAAAAGAAATTACCAATGTATCGTTATGAGGCTGAGACAGTGTCTTAATTTCCTCTTCGCTGAACCTGAGAGCGTTCTCGGGTATGTAACCTCGAGTTCACTTTTCCCAGGTGATGGATATTTTTGTTCGTTTGACAATGGGTTCCTATGGGATGTCGATTCCTCCGACAATCATGTGGATGACATATTATGGATCTTCTGTTTTATTTTTCCTGTTCGCCTCTCTTTCTCGAAATTGATTTTTGGCCCGGTCACTGAAGAACTCTCGGAGGTTCCCTTTGTTAGTTAGTCGGGCTACTTCTTCTCGAATCTTCCGGCAATCCTCAATCCTATGACCGTGCGTGCCTTGAAATTTTCACATCATGTTAGGGTTCCTTTGCAACAGATATGATAGTATGGGTTTTTGCCACCTAGTATCTTTGATTTTACCTATGGCTGATACGATGTCTGAAACATCAATACTGAAGTTGTACTCAAATATTCGAGGTGCCTCCGTCGGTCCTACGTGCCTATCGAATCCGGCTCTGCTCATGAGTCCCTGAGGATTCTGGGCTCAATCTGCCCTTCAGTTGTTTTGGGTTATGTTACGCCTTGGGGCATTTCTTTGATCTTTAGTGTATGGTTTCTACGTTTTCTTGTTTGGCTTTGGCTCTTTTGCCAGGAACCTGCTAGGATATATTGAACCTGAGGGGGCTCCTAGTTGGTCGTCCTCAAACCTAATATTTGATTGATACTAGTTGTGGACATCCACCCAAGTCACGGCGGGATATTCAACCAAGTTATACTTTAACTGCTTCGCAGCTACCGAGCTTCATTCATTCTAATCTTGGGTGAAGGCCTGCATTGCCCAGTCATCGAAGTCTGGTGGTAACTCCATTCTCTCCATTTGAAAGTGAGATACAAACTCCCGCAACATCTCGTTTACTCTCTGTTTAATTTTGAAGACGTCAGACTTCCTTGTAGCAACCTTGATGGCACCGGCATGTGCCTTTATAAAAGAATCTGCCAGCATGGAGAATGAGTCTATCAAATTTGGGTATAGGTTGTGATACCACATCATTGCCCCTTTTTAAAGTGTTTCCCCGAATTTCTTCAACAGGACGGATTCAATTTCATCGTCCATCAGGTCATTTCCCTTTACGACACAAGTGTAAGTAGTGACGTGATCGTTGGGATCCGAGGTTCCATTGTACTTCGGGAGATCGGGCATTCTGAATTTCTTCGGGATGGGCTTTGGAGCCGCACTTGATGGGAATGGATTTGGTATAAATTTCTTTGAATCAACACTATCGAGGGTTCGCCCAGGATCTGGTCGACCCTTGAATTGTAGGTCTCCACTTTTTTATCATTAGCTTCTATCTTCTTTTCGCCCGATTCTATCCTTTTTGTGAGGTCCTCGATCATCTGCATAATAGCGGGGTCGGTTGTTGACCTGTTGTTGCTCGATCTTTCACGTACCTGTTCGGCTCGAGGAGCCGTTTCCTGTGCTGTTTTGCTTGGAGAGTTTTGGTGGCTTTGCAGTTGAGTAATCGCCAGCAGTTGTGCCTACAACATCTCAAAAATGACGTGAAGGCTAACCTCTTATTCCTCCCAAGATGGGGTAATATGAAGTTCTTGTTGGTTTTCTTGGCGTATACTCCCGTTAGTGTGGGAGCATATATTGACGTGTTGGGCATTGCGTGAGACCACATCCACGGGGATTGGTTCTGGTGCATCTCAGGGTTTCACAGTGGTACACCGACGCCTTGAACAACTACACCATTCTCTCCATGGTCCTCAAGACCGTGGTTTTCATGTGCATTTACTGAATTAGACATTTTGACCTAAAATCAAAGATTCTTGGGAGAGAAAAGGTGTAAAGAATAACTTGTGTTTTCACTAAACCAACACGAAAATAATCACTATAATTTTTAGCCTCGCGGTGGGCGCCAAGCTGTTTTACCTTGAAAATAGTAATTACAATTAGATATTATTTGGTGGTACAAAAAATACATGATTTATTTTAATGCCAGTTGTTCGGGAATAGATGCGAAGTGTGAGCTAGGAATGTAAAGTAAGACTAAGGGGCAGTGTGATTATTCAAACCGGACGGCTGCAAATCGGGGCCTCATGCTGGCCTACTCTAGCCTCGAGGTCGAGCTAGAGTTCTTGACTGGGGCTGACTGATGAAGGTCTAACAGTTCCAATGGCCTCAATAATGTCTTTATAATCAATGATGAGTAATGAATGAAGAATAATCAATGAAACGCAGTAAATGTAAGCAATAAATCAAAGGAAAGACAATGGAGAGTGTTTAAGTTAGAGAGCATAGAATGTTCTTGTTCTTGTATTGAATACCATGTGTGCAAGAAATAACAAGTGTCCCCTTTTATATAGGAGGAGGAATTCCAACATAGTACATATGCATTTATTGCAAAGACATGCAACTGGTACATCTATTTAATGTCACGGTATAGACTTGTGCTATTCTTGTAGACCTAGTCAGCTTCAGCCACGTGTCTTTTGGGAATTTCCCACTCATCTAAGATAATCATCGATTTGCATTCCCCGAGGTCGAGCATTAGGAGCCCTCGAGGTCAAATCTCGAGCTGTGCTTCGAGGATTTTGAAGACGGGCTGTGAAATGCCATAATGATCAAAAAATCAGACTCTCCAATTTTAGTCATATACAAGGTTACTCTCTCGTTGCTTATCCTATATGTATAAATCTAAGTCCTTTAGTTCTTCATTATTATTGTTCATCTTAAGAATGATGGCCTAATCTCGTCTCATACTTTGGAACTTTTTTTAGCTTATTGTTGATTTACCTTAATGTTGATCTATAATCTACCACTGATAACTTAAAACCTCTTATGTAATACATTGTCACTAGGGCCTATGTCTCATAGGGGAACTATAACGACCCGAATGGTCGTTTTGAGCTTTTGCACTTTGCTCACCAGTTCTCAGGCATGACTAGCCCCGTATGATGTATTATGACTTATGTAAATCGTCGATTTTGGTTTTCAAGGTAACCGGAATAAATTTTGAAGGAACAGTTCTCAATTTGAAGTTTGAAATTTAGAAGGTTTGACCAAGATTTGACTGTTAGTATATGATCTCATATTGGAATTTTTATGATTTGGTTAGCTCCATTAGGTGATTTGGGACTTAGGAGCGTGATCAGAATGCATTTTGGAGGTCCGTGGAAAGTTTAGGCTTGAATTGATATAATTGAGATTTTGGCATTTTTCGAATGATAGGTGAGATTTTGATATAGGGCTCAGAATGGAATTCCGGAAGTTGCAGTAGCTCTGTTGTGTCATTTATGATGTGTGTGCAAAATTTCAGGTCATTCAGACAAGGTTTGGTAGACATTTTGATCGAAAGCGAAACTTGAAAGTTCTTGAAATTCATAGGCTTGAATCCGATGTGATTTTGGTGTTTTGATGTTTTTTAGAGCATTCTAAAGGTTGGAAATGTTTGAATGATGTTATAGGATATGTAGGCATGTTTGGTTGAGGTCCCGAGTGTCCCGACCCAAACCAATGGGCCGCGACGGGTGCCTTAGTCCTACCTGTCAAACACCCCTAAGCATGCGTCTAAGATATGAACCTGAATAACATCTGCTGCATTATGAAAATAAGATACGTGAAAGAAACCTGCCATCAAGGCATATGTACGTATACAAGAAGAATACAGTGGGCGAGCCGGCAAGGCTGCTATAGACAACTATACATCCAAAACTGAAAGTCGTCAAGGTCACATACAACCCAACTAGACATACTATCTACAGACCTCTAATAGAAACATAATTGTACAAAGATGGGACTGAGCCACGTCATACCCATATACATATATATAAATATATATATAAACATACGTACCAAAACAAAAAGCAGCTCCAGATCAAGTGGAGCACGCCAACTCTAGCTAATAAACAATCCTAAGAAGGGGGACCATCAGCTCGCCTACCTGCACCTGCGGGAATGAAACATAGGCCCCGTGAAATAGGGCATCAGTTCGAAAAATCTGCTGAGTATGTTAGGCATGAAAATAAGTACGTAAAAGAAATAGATGAAACATGGAATACAGAAATACCTTTAAATCTGAATAACTTTGTAAATTTTGAAACATTTATAATATCATGCACATGCGTATAAATGTCGTTCCATGCATAGGTATGGTGTACATAATATCATCAAGCCACTGAGGGCATCCTATCATATCGTCTCGGCCACGGTGGGCAACATCATCAACATATACCAGCTGATCAGGTGGTGGTGCGTATATAACGCCATAACCTCTTCCCATATATCATATACATATACATACATATATACACGTATATAAAGCCGTTTGAATCATATTTTAGCCACTGTGGGCAACATCATCATCATATACCAGTTGCTCAGGTGGTGGTGTGTATATAATGTCGTAGCCTTTTCCCATATCCCATATACATATATTTACATATATACGCATATATAACGCCATCTGGTCATGGGTCAATGCTCATGAATAAATGAGTGAAATGCATGAAAAATGCATAATAATCTCGATATTCCTTCCGGATAAACTTTTCCAACTGCGTATTATTCTATGACCCATGAACAGAAGATAATAATAATTCTCATGGGGAATCAAGAATATAAACACCCCTACTATTTCTATGAATAGAGTAATTTATAGAAAACTGTGTATTTGCTCGTTTCTTCAGTATAATTTGGACCATGCCAAAAGAAAGAAGGGAGGACCTTAACATACCTATTCCCGAAATTATTTGAACGGAATGAATCTTCTACTTCCGTGAAATATGTTGAACGAAATTTGTGGTGGCTTCTTTTGAAATTTCAGTCAAAATTCTTGAATTGGCTAAGTAATTGAATTGTTTGGACAAAATATTTGTTGTTTTCCAAGTTTTTGATTCAAGCCAAGCTAATTTTGGCAAGAATGGACGAAAAGTTTTTTGTTTCTATGTTTTTTGTTTCAAACTGAAAGCAGATTATTGCTTTAGGTTCTTTTACCAAGAAATAACATCAAGCCCTCATGGATAATGGTTAAGGCTTACAAGATTCAAGTCTTATTTAAGACTTTAAGTTTTGGACTCTTTAAACTTAAGACACATATACATATATTCATGAGTCATTCTTCCCAATTAGTGACCTTGAGCCACATTTTTCTTTTGTAATTGATTAAATTTTGTCCGCTTATTAGTTAACTGGGTAATGTTTTATTACCCAGTAATTAATCAATTGCCCGCATAATTTAAAAATTACAACAAATTACTTAAAATTCTATTTATTTTTAAAATACTTCATATATACTTTATATATTATACTACCGTTGTCATATGGTACCTTGCATGGTACTAGTTCATAATTATCGGGTATTATCGCTCGACCTATATTTTATTCCAAATTGACCACTTTCTTTCAATGAAACTCGTTTTCTTTAATCCATGTACCCCTTTATCCTTCATAACACTTATTTATCGCTTGTTATAAATAGCGTAAGTACGTTAACGTCAAGATGATCTCATCCTCGAGTCTACATCAGTTAACTAAAAACGAAATTTTAACGTATGAAAACACGAGATGTAACATCCTTCCCCCCTTAGAAATATTCGTCCTCGAATGTTCAACTCCCCGTGATCTATATAACTTTGGCAAGGTCGTCTCTGTAACAACACCACTACCAACTCTCCCTGTAGAATTTTAATAACCCAATGACACACGGGATCATTATTATGAATAACAACAATGGCCTCACATGACCAACGATAATAACCAACACAAGGATTTATTCACGTACATTTTATTATGATGTCTCAGTCGGACCCTTTTATGTAGGAGGAAATAAGTAGGGATATCTAGACTTCATGTTTTCCTCATCCTCCCAAGTCATCTTCCACATTGTTGTTTCTCGAAAGTACTTTCACGGAGGCTACCTCCTTATTCTGCGGCTTGCGGACTTGTCAGTCTAGAATGGAAACCAGAACTTCCTCGTATGATAAGTCTTCTGTAATCTGTACATCATTAGTGGGCACCACTCGGGTAACATTGCCAATGCATTTTCGTAACATAGATACATGAAAAACTGGATGGACAGACTCCAATTCCGAGGGAAATTCTAACTCATAAGCTATTCGGCCCACTCTCCGAATGATCCTATAAGGCCCAATATACCGTGGGCTATGTTTGCCTTTGTTCCCAAATCTCATCACACCCTTCATAAGAGACACCTTTAAGAATACCCAATCATCAACCCCGAACTCTAAATGTCGACGTCACATGTCAGAAAATGACTTCTGACGATTCTGAGCCTTCAATAGTGGATCTCGAATAAGCTTTAATTTTTCTATGGCTTGCTGAACCAGGTCTAGCCCATGTAATGAAGAATCTCCAATGTCGAACCACCCTATAGGCTACCTACACTTTCATCCTTAAAGATCTTCGTATGGAGCCATCTGAATGCTGGAATGATAGCTATTATTATTTGCGAACTCAATAAGCGGCAGATGATCATCCCAGCTACCTTTGAAGTCTATTACACAAGCTCGTAACATATCCTCCAGTGTTTGAATAGTAAGCTCAACCTGTCCGTCTGTCTGGGGATGAAATGCTGTACTAAGACTTACTTGAGTCCCCAATCCCTTTTGGAAGGACCTCCAGAAGTTAGCTGTAAATTGAGCTCCTCAATCCGAGATAATAGATATAGGGACACTATGCAGTCGTACTATTTCTTTAATATAAAGTCTTTCATAATCCTCTGAGGAATATGTAGTTATAACGGGCAAAAAATAGCCTGACTTTGTACGCCTATCAACAATCACCCATATCGAATCGAACTTACGCTGGGTACGAGGTAAGCCTACAATGAAGTCCATATTGATTACTTCCCATTTCCAAGTCAGAATCTCCATAGCCTGCAATAATCCACCGGGTTTTTGATGCTCAATCTTAACCTGCTGATAGTTAGGACACTAAACAACAAATTCTGCTATATCCTTTTTCATTCCGTCCCACCAATACACTTCCTCGATATCATGATACATCTTTGTTGCTCTTGGATGGATAGAGTAACGAGAATAGTGAGTTTCTCCCATAACTTGTCGATGCAACCCTGCAATATTAGGTACACATAATCGTCCTCGATATCTGAGGACCCAATATTCTGTAATTTCAAACAGAGTCTTCTCCTTCTGAAGGATGGTATCCCTATAATGAACTAACACAGGATCCTTGTATTGGCGTTTCTTTACTACAGTTACTAAAGAGGATGTTGTCGTATCCGTAAGAGTAATTTCAATGTCACCTAAGTCCAGTAACTGAACACCAAGACTAGTTAGCTGATGAACCTCATGGGCTATTCCCCTCTTTTCTGGCTGAAAATACGACATGCTACCCATAGATCTACGGCTGAGAGCATCGGCAACCACGTTCGCCTTCCCTAGATGGTATAAAATAGCAACATCATACTCTTTAAGTAGCTCCAACCATCTCCTTTGACGAAGATTCAATTCCTTTTGCTTGAAGATGTACTGGAGGCTCGTATGATCCGTATAGATATCAACATGAATGCCATATAAGTAGTGCTGCCATATCTTTAGTGAATGAAATACCGCAGCTAACTCTAAATCGTGGGTCGAGTAAATCTTCTAATGCTTTTTTTAATTGTCTACTAGCATAAGCCGCAACCTTACCATGCTGTATCAGCACACAACCCAATTTAATGCCTGAAGTGTCGCAATAGATAACATAACCATCGGTCCTTTCTGGAAGAGTTAGAACTAGTGCTGAAGTTAACCTGCCCTCTAAGGCTTGGAAAACTCTATTCGCAAGCTTTGGTCCATTGAAAACTAGCTTCCTCCTGAGTTAACTTACATGGTTTTCCTAATCTTGTATAATTCAGGAAATTTCCCTCTTCGGAGGCCCAAACTTCATCTTTTATCCCTCAGAATTGTGCCATTATCCCACTAATAGGGCAATATTTCATCTATTCTAAACGTTACTAGTCTTAGAATCCTTTGAGTTTATTCGGGCTATACTGAGCCTTCTATAACTTAGAGAAATCATCAGCTCTCTTATGAACTTATTCCCAAGGACTGATCCATTCTTGTAACCTTTTTACTCATCTATTCTTATCCTTCCTCCTGTTTTCCTAGAACATTGTCGCTCTACCATACTTTAGCTTCCGCTCTTCACATATCTATTTACTTATTCGCAACATTTATTCAACCTGCTTACATCATAGATTTCCTTATGTTATTCTAGAACATCAAGCAAGACACCACATACAACATTGGTTAAAGGTGCTTAGAAGAGAAGAAAATTTCGTTACAAGTGTCTTGTAATAACCTGCCCAAAAGAAGCTACGAACCTTCATCGGTGTTGTAGGTCTAGGCAAAGTCTTCACTACCTTTGTCTCTTGTGTATCCACTCGGATGTCTTTACCCGAAATAATATGCCCAAGTAAAGCTACAGAGTTCAACCAGAATTCATATTTTAGGAAAAAATTTCATACAACTTCCCTTTTTGTAGAATTCTAAGCACAGTATGCAGATGATCTGCATGCTCAGCCTCTGAATGAGAATATACCAATATATCATCAATAAATGCAATTACGAACAGATCTAAAAAAAGGCCTGAACACACGGTTCATCAAATCCATGAATACTGTTGGGCCATTGGTCAGACCAAACGACATAGATCGAAACTCAAAGTGCCCATATCTAGTCTTGAATGTAGTCTTCAAAATATCTTCATCCTTAACCCTTACCTGATGGTACCCAGACCTCAAGCCTATCTTTGAAAAACACTTGGAACCTTGTAACTGATCAAATAGATCATCAATTCTCAGGAGCAGGTACTTATTCTTGATTGTCACCTTATTTAGTTGCCTATAATCAATACACATTCGTAAGGAACCATCTTTCTTTCTCAAAAAACAACATAGGTGCTCCCCGTGGTGACATACTTGGTATGATAAAACCTTTTTCAAACATGTCCCTTAGTTCTTCCTTTAACTTTTTTCAGCTCTACGGGGGCCATTCAATAGGGGTAATAGATATTGGATGAGTATCTGGTAGTAGGTCGATGGCAAACTCAATTTCTCGCTCTGACGGAAGACCCAAAAGATCATCAGGAAAAACATCGGGAAAATCATTCACCACAAGGATGGACTAAATGGTTGGTAAATCTACTTCCATATCCTAAACCCAAACTAAGTGATAAATACAGCCCTTATTTATCATCTTCCTTGCCTTGAGATAGGAGATAAATTTATCTCTTGGTGATGCCGTATTACCTTCCCATTCTAAAACAGGCTCTCCTGGGGACTAAAATTAAACCATCCTTGACCTACACTTGATGTTAGCATAACAAAAGGCCAACCAATCCATACCCATTATAATATCAAGTTCTACCCAACCGAACACCACGTATCTTATCGTTGTTTATTATCAAGTCTATCACGGGCCATTACGATGACATATATATATATAAGTAACAATATTAAGACTTAACTTGCATAACTAATTTTAAAAAAAAGGTTTATATACATAGGGGTCGACTAAGCCGCAGGCATATCATACCTAAAACTATATACAGGATATTGTCTGCAAAACCTCTAAGTAGGCATAACCATAATATATACAAGTCAAGATGGGGCTCCCTACATCCTCATAAAACAACCAAAGACATTTAGAACCCTGACTTGGTAATATTCCAAGAAGAGGTGGAACTCACCAACCAAAAAACTAACACTTGAAGGAAGTCTATAGTAGAGGGTCCTTGCCTCGTCCTATATAAGAACCTCGATCGGACACACTTTGAAGCACAATCTTTATGTCCCTCTCAGTTACCTTCCTCCTCTTTGCCTGACTACTATCTTCTTCCTTTGCGTATCCCATAACATATACCGACGAACCTTGATTGATAGATTCCCTAGACTGGGGACTATCCGGAACCTTAGAAGAGTTGGTGTCCACAAATATCTTGACATAGTTTTGGGCCTGAGGGAATCCTGACTGTGCCAATCCATGCAATACTCCCCTCATACCCTGATCAACGGGCCGTGAAACTAAGGGCCTTGGTGAGGTGTAACTCCTCTCAGCCCATCTATTGCCGGAGTGGTCGAAACAACTCGAACAAATGACTCATATGGATCCTTGGATGGATCCTCCTCAATAGAACCTATGATCTCCGATGGGTCTGAATCCATAGTATAACTTATCTCTCTTTCTAACACATTCCTAACCTTCTGACCCGTGCTAGCGGTTGTAGTCTTCGGAGGCATCGCTAAAAACGTAACACATCGTTAGGAACAGGAATACTTATATTGCACGATCTAAGATAAGAAGAGAGGATAAACTCCTATAGGTCTTGTAGCCTCTTATCTATAAGTGTGGTGCACAACACACTCACAAACAAGACTCTACTAGACATGGTCCGTAGACAACCCTAGGACAGAACTGCTCTGATACCACTTTCAACGAAACTCGTTTTCTTTAATATGTGCACCCCTTTATCCTTCAAAATACTTATTTATCTCTTGTTATAAATAGCATAAGTACGTTAACATCAGGATGATCTCATCCCCGAGTATACGTCGGTTAACTAAAAATGAAATTTTAACGTATAAAAATGCGAGATATAACACCTAGGGCTTCGAGTGTGTTTTGGGTGGTTAAACGGATCAATTTCATGTTTTGAAAGGTGTAGAATTTTTGGTTTCAATTGCAGGCATATTGTTGTTCGCGATTGCGTATAAGCATTCGCGATCACGTAGGCTCAGTTGGGCAGAGGTAAAGAATTGTTCTATGTGATGGCAGAAGTCAGGTCGCGATTGCGGTTTGTTGAGAGGTATTACTTCACAAACGCATGGGCAAGGCTGCGTTCGCGTTGAAGGAAGTGGGCTGGTGAGAAGTGGAAGGCATTGTTCTTTGCGATCGCGTGGAGATGGTCTCGATCGCGTGAATTGGCTTGGCAGTGCTTCGCGATCGCGTGTGTTGTTCCACGATCGCGTAAGGTAAGTTAAGGACAGTCCTATTTTGTGCTTGGCAATCACGAGGCAATTTCCACAATCGCGATGAAGGAAACGTCTGTGCAGAATGTTTAAATTCTAAATTGAGGGTTTAAGTCCAATATCACAAAAACCATTGGAGAGCTCAGGGGAAGGTGAAATTGAGATTTTCAGTGGAGCTATTGGGGTAAGTATTTTTCACTCACATTTGATTTAATTTCATAATTTAGTCTTGAATTTCATCATTTAATTTGAGAAATTAGAATGAAAATTGGGGGAAGATGGAAGAAAAGTTTGAGATTTCTTTTGGGGATTTTAATGGGCAATTAAGGTCGGATTTTGATGAAATTTATATGGGTAGACTCGTGAGTGAATGATGATTCTATTAATGTCATTATTATCGGATTCCAAGACGTGGACATGGGGGCCAAGTTTGAGCAATTTCGGGATTTTGATATAAATTGGATATTTTTGAGTGGGCTTTGTTCTCTTAGCATATTTTAATGGTTATATACTGATTGTGGCTAGATTTGGAGCATCCAGAGGTCGATTCATGCGGGCAAAGGCATCGCGGGCTATAGTTCGGACTGGATCGAGGTGAGTAATGATTGTAAATATTGTCCTGAGGGTGTGAAACTCCGGATCGCACATCGTTGTGCTATAATGAGGTGACACGCACGCTGATGACGAGCGTGGGGTCGTGCACTGTTGGGGATTGTGACTTAGTCCATCCCTAATGGCTATTTTACCGCATATTCAACTGAAATCTATTTGTTATCTTCATGTTTTGGGCTGAATGCCATATTTTGGCCTAGTGCCAACTATTTGAATCCTTATGGGATTTTTATTGATATTTCCTCACTATTTGACTTTAAACTTGTACTCAGTCATGCCATATTCTACTGTTTCCATAACTCAGCCATGTTTACTTTCTTTTTAACATACTAAATGATATTTCAAATAATATATTGAGCAGAGCATCATGTTTTACTATTGCCTGAGTGGCTTATGTGATTTTGACTGAGTAAGGCCGAGGGCCTGTGTTATGAGGATACTTTTGGGTCGGGTTGCACATCGTAGTGTTGATACACTTATGATGATTATGAGGTTGAGGGCCTGAGATATATACGCCACGAGGTGGCTTGTTGATATGAGGCCGAAAGCCTAGTGATGATGCCATAAGATGGCTTGATATTGCACTTTGGCTGTAAGGGGTCCCTCCAAGAGTCTGTACACCCCCAATGAGTGCGGGTACCCATTGTGATGTGAGATATAGCCCGAGGGGCTGGTGTTTTTCCATGTTATTTCCCAAGGGGCTATTTCTATTTGTATTTGTGCCCGAGGGGAGGATTTTTCTGTGCTTATCTGTTCTAGTTGGTTTGCATTTAATTGCTTAACTGTTAAAAAGACATTTTTAAAGAAGTTTAAACTGAGCTAAGATGCTTTAAGAGATTTCATAGCTTCATTGCTTTTCCTACTTGTTTTGTACTGCTTCTGTACATCATGTTTATGTGCTTTTCGTGATTTCTTATCGCTTAGTCTTTATTTATGATTATTACTCACTGAGTTGGAGTACTCACTTTACTCCCTGCACCTTGTGTGTAGATTCATGTATTTCTGCACCCGGTAGCGGGTATTGGTTTATCAGAGGCAGAGTCATTAGAGTTTAGCAAGGTAGCTGCCCAACGTCCGCAACACTACTTTTCTCCCTCTTGATGTCGTTAGACTGTACTTAGTATATTTCCAGAATTTCCGTTGTATTTTAGACCTTAGTAGATGCTCGTGACTTATGACACCCTGATATTGGGTCCTTGATTCAACTTGAAAAGTAAATCTTTGAATTCCTTCCACGTGTTCGTATGTGCGCATGAGCGCTCAGTATCAGATGTGCATCAATGGCTTGTGATTCCCTGATCGAAGGGTGAGATGTGATCTTTGTGTGTTGATGTTGGCCAGTTTGGAAGACTTGGGGCTAGATTTTTTCCTATAGCTAGAGCCTTGAGCTGTTGATTCCCTGAGTGCATGTTTCTGGTTCTATATGTTCCTTTGTGTCCCTATTAAAGGAAGTAATGACTGGATAGCTACGTGATGAGTATGTTATGACTACGAGGTGTATTCATATGATTTGGAAATGACAAGAAGGGTTTGGTAGAGGATAGAAGAACTATTAGGTGCCTGATTTCCATCGTGATTTGAGTTATAGCCCTGAGTTATGGGTGTGTGAAGAATCTTTTCATGTTTCCTAGTTGGGAGTGAAGTAAATTACATGTTGCGGTATGAGTTCAAACTCAGGAAGATTGAGTGACTGCGTAGTGTTTATGATGGGGGAAGGCATACAAAAGTGTTAGTTGGAGGCAAAGCCAGTGGGTCATCTCATGCGGAGTGTTCTGAAGTTGTGTGATCCTTATGTTGTATGTTATAAGACCTCATTTACAAGTGAAAGATATGTGTTGCAATTTAAATTTGGGTCGCTTAAGAGAGTGGGTTTAACTGTTGCAGGAGTAAATGCGAGATTTGCAAAAGATTTAAAGTACTAGATGGTCTGTGTTTCACGAGCTTATGAAGTATTGAGTTTAATCTCACTATGGTACTATGGCAACAATAGAGTGTATGCTTTATGAGTTATTTGTGTGTTTTGAGCTATGGCTTCGAGCCAAGTGGGGCAGACTGCTATTGATTAGTTGGTTGCACGGTTATGTGCTGTGTTGGTTCCAGTTTGAGGCATACGGGAGAACCAGTTATGGCCTATGGAGATTGAGACTGAAGATGGATCAAGTAAGGGAAAATTCTTGACAAGGTTTATAGTATTCTTCATAGTTGTGTGAGAATCACGGAATGTCCTGAGTTGTTATTGGTAAAGGATGTGTGGTGCATAGAGCAAGAAGTTGCTTGGTAGTATTAGGGTGAGGTTATATTCTGCGGTGTTAGAGCGCTGATGATGCACAGGTTGTTCGGTTCATTTGATCAGGCTAATTGCAGTTTGAGTAGAGTCGATAACTCTCGAGAATGGTTCTGATGTGTTCAAGATTTTACATGTATTAATTGGAGATTTTCAAGTGGTATTTTTTTTTGCTAGAAACTAAGGTTGACATTGGAAGGTGTCAAGACTTGTGGCATTTCTATATCAATTATGGAATTCTATGCATCACATCAGGAAGGTAAAGGTAACGGATTTAGATTCGCAGGAAGTCTCTTCAGAGTAAATTGTTTTGAAAGTGGTGCTTTTAGGGATATCTAAGAGAGTATTCAGCGGCTTATGAGTCTTAGACAATGTGATTTTATGCTTGGGTCCCGTGTGGTGAGTCTGGGTTGAGGAATTGTGGTGTTATAAGAAGAGGGAGTATCAAGTTCAAGGTAAATCAGAAGGAAACTCGGATAGATGGGATAGTTTTGTAGTAGGCCGGATCGGCAAGGTAAGAATGTGATTAGTTCGTTGGATGCTTAGGAGGTATGAGTTTATACAAGTGGTTCACGACAATGCTCTTGGGTTTTAGTGTCCTGTATAGCTTGGTTGAACTAGAAGGATTCAGTCCTGACATGCTTGGTTTTGTTCAAAAGGGAGTCCGGGAGTTCTTGATGATTTCTACCATGGTTAGGGATGTATATTTTCTATGAGCATGAGGAGCATGAGATGTATAGTGGTTTTCTCCTAGATGGGATCAATGGAAAGTTCTTCGCTAGTTGAGTACATAGGTGCTTGTGGTTCGGAAGGGATATGAGGTTCTCATGATTATCCGAGGATGGTATGGTTTATGCGGTATATTGTGTAGGATTTAGAATTGGATGTCTAAGGTCATGGTTCAGTTCTAAAAGGAAGGTCATAAAGTTCTTAGGCAGCATAGGCAGCTTCAGGTGATTAGGAAAATGATCTTCAGATGATTAGGGAAAATGATAGTACTAATTTGGTGTGGCTTGATGGGGGTATAAGTTTCAAAAAAAGGGCAAGTGTTTCAGTTGATGGTACTTCATTAGTATTGTGGCACTCGCTTATTGGATCGACTGTTGATATTCGAGTTTTCTTAGTGGCAATGAAGAATTATAAGAGTACCTCTCGTGGAATGATTGGGTATTAGAGGTGTATTGTATATTTGAACGGTGGAATTGCGATCAGGTATGGTGATTCATGTGCTTTATGGAGTTTGAGACTGGGAGTTCTCATATACAGGTTATGTTGTAGTTGTAGGTCGCATGTATCGGCACTGTATAATGACTATTGGGAGGTTTGGAGACCCGAGTGGATCCTTGTTGCTTGGTATGTTAGGTTTTGGATGTAATATTGGGTATAGACTGGTTGTCTCTGTGTCGTGTTATTCTGGACTATTTTGCTAAGGCGGCGATGTTGGCTATGCCGGGAATGCCACAGATTAAGTGGCGAGGTTCGACGGATTATGTTCTCAGTAGGGTGGTTTCATTTTTGAAGACCGAGCGGATGGCTGGGAAGGGTTGTATTGCCTATTTGGCCTTCGTGTTGGATGTTAGTGCATAGACTCCTACCATTAATTCAATTCTGGTAATGTGGGGTTTTCCTGATAGGTTTCCTGCTGCCGGGTATGTCGTCGGATAGGGTTGTTAATTTCGGTATTGAGTTTGTGCCGAGCACCGGCTGGGTTAAAGAAGTTGAAGGAGTAGCTTTAGGGTTTCCTTGATAAGGGGTTCATTGGCAGGCCCATGTGGATATGTGTTCTAGCTTGAGTTGGCTTGATTGGCTTCGAGTTGTATTGTTGAGGGATGTGTTGATTTGATTGTTATTGAGCCTAATAGTGTTCTGAGGAGATCTATGAGTTACGTTTCCATATTGCGAGGCATTGGGATTTGTTAGTTATAGGCACATGTAGTGCAATTTTATTGGGGTCTCTCAGTGGAATTCGAGCGGGAGGAGTATTGGATATTTCTCGGCGAATGGCACATCGGTTGTGTCCTTTCGGGTTGTGTGATTGTTATATCAATTGTTTCTCCATGGTTTTGATGATTTTCTTTGGTTCTAGACATCAAATTGAACGTCGTTGTCGACTTTGAGCATAGTGACTTGAGGCATTCATGTGAACCAGTGCTTGGGTAGGGTCGCACATTACAGTGGAGGTATATGGAGGTATGACCCTTCAAGTTAGATTTGAACGTCCTATTTCTACGATGTGTGATAGGTTCTCAGCATTGTGTGAGGTGGTACTGGTGAGCTTGCGGTATAGCTCTCTCATTTGAGTCATTCTTCATGATTTGAGTACGTTCAGATTGTTGCTTACCAGTGTGTGGATGTACGAGTTGTGGCCTTAGATGGTATTGATGTGTCATGTTACCAAAGGTAGTTGTGTTGGATTAGATGAGATCATTGGGATCTAGAATGAATATAAACGGATTCGGTTTCGGCGTGTTGGAAGGATATATCGAGGTTAGGCTCAAAAATTTGCTATGTTCTTTACCAAAGGAGAGTGGCTTCATGAACGATTGAGATGAGAAATGGTTATGGCTTACTGCGTGTTCGTTTATCATTGGTAGCATATGAAGGTGTTGTAATGTGATTTTAGTTGGTAAGAGGTTTTTCTATCGGTATTCGATTGTTATGTGCAGCTGATGTGATTAGAAGTTATCGCTACAAGTGTTCGAGTTATGTGGTATATCACGTAATTGCACCTGAGGTTGCAGGTATGGGTTATTACAGCTTGTTCGGGCTTATTTAGATTATAGATCTGAGATTATGATCCTGTGAAGGATTTCAGAAGTGAAAATGTGGTTCTAAGGTTTATGGGCTAGGTTGCATTGTGAAATTTCAGTTACTTTGTGTTATCGGACCTATATGAGATAGGGTGACGTGGGATCACCCCCGGGTATGTGCATGGTAAGGTTACACAGCGATTTGATGGTTTTCAGAACAGCTCTAAGCACGTTTGAGGACGAAGGTATGTTTAAGTAGGGGAGGATGTAACAACCCGACCAGTCATTTTGAGCTTTTGCACTTTGCTCCCTAGTTCTCGGACATGACTAGCCCCGTGTGATGTATTATGACTTATGTAAATCGTCAGTTTTGATTTTTAGGGTAACCGAAATGAATTTTGAATGAACAGTTCTTAGTTTGTAGCTTGAAATTTTGAAGGTTTGACCAAGATTTGACTTGATAGTATATAATCTCAGATCGGAATTTTTATGATTTTTTAGCTCCGTTAGGTGATTTGGGACATAGGAGCCTGATCGGAATGCATTTTGGAGGTCCGTGTAAGGTTTAGGCTTGAATTGGTGAAATTGAGATTTTGATATAGGGGTCGGAATGGAATTATGGAAGTTGCAGTAGCTGCATTATGCCATTTGTGATGTGTGTGCAAAATTTCAGGTCATTCGGACGAGGTTTGGTAGACTTTTTGATCGAAAGAGGAAATTGGAAGTTCTTGAAATTCTTAGGCTTGAATCCGAGGTGATTTTTGTGCTTTGATGTTGTTTTGAGCGTTCTGAAAGTTGGAACAAGTTTGAATGATGTTATGGGATATGTTGGCATGTTTGGTTGAGGTCCCGCGGGCCACAAGTGTGTTTCGGGTGGTTAAACGGATCAATTTCATGCTTTGAAAGTTGCAGATTTTCTTGTTTTAGTTCTAGGCATTTTGTTCTTCGTGATTGCGTATAAGCATTCGCGAGCGTAGGCTCAGTTGGGCATAGGTAAAGAATTGTTCTATGCGATCACAAAAGTCAGGTCGTGATCGCGGTTTGTTGAGAGTTATTGCTTCGCGAACGCGTGGGCAAGGTCGTGTTCGCGTTGAAAGAAGTGGACTGGTGAGAAGTGGAAGACATTTTTCTGTGCGATCGCGTGGAGATGGTCGCGATCGCATGAGTTGGCTTGGCAGTTCTCTGCGATCACGTAATGTAAGTTGAGGGGCAGTCCTATTTTGTGCTTCGCGATCGCGAGGCAATTTCCATGATCACGATGAAGGAAAAGTCTGGGCAGAATGTTTAAGTTCTAAATCGAGGGTTTAAGTCCAATATCACAAAAACCATTGGAGAGCTTGGGAGAAGGTGAAATTTGAGGAGATTTTCAGTGGAGCTATTGGGGTAAGTATTCTTCACTCACATTTGGTTTAATTTCATGATTTAGTCTTGAATTTCATCATTTAATTTGAGAAATAAGAGTGAAAATTGGGAGAAAATAGAAGAAAAGTTTGAGATTTCTTTTGGGGATTTTAATGGGCAATTGAGGTCGAATTTTTATGAAATTGATATGGGTAGACTCGTGAGTGAATGCGGATTCTATTGAATGGTTATGTACTGATTGTGGCTAGATTTGGAACATCCGGAGGTCGATTCGTGCGGGCAAAGGCATCACGTGCTAGAGTTTGGACTAGATCGAGGTGAGTAATGATTGTAAATGTTGTCCTGAGGGTATGAAACCCTGGATTGCACATCGTTGTGCTATATTGAGGTGATGCACACGCTGATGACGAGCGTGGGGTCGTGCACTGTTGGGGATTATAACTTAGTCCATCCCGAATGACTATTTTACCGCGTATTTGACTGAAATCTATTTGTTATCTTCATGTTTTGGGCTGAATGCCATATTTGGGCATAGTGCCAACTATTTGAACCCTTATGGGATTTTTACTGATATTTCCTCACTGTTTGACTTTAAACTTGTACTCAGTCATGCTATATTCTACTGTTACCGTAACTCAACCATGTTTACTCTGTTTTTAACATACTAAATGATATTTCAAATAATATTTTGGGATGAGCATCATGTTTTACTGTTGCCCGAGTGGGTTATGTGATTTTGACTTAGAAAGGCTGATGGCCTGTGTTGTAAGGATACTTTCGGGTCGGGCTGCACGCCGCAGCGATGATATACTGATTATGATTATGAGGCCGAGGGCCTGAGATATGTACACCACGAGGTGGCTTCTTTATTTGAGGCTGAGAGCCTAGTGATGATGCGATGAGATGGCTTGATATTGTGCTTGGGCCGTAATAGGCCCCTCTAGGAGTCTGCACACCACCAGTGAGCGCGGGTACCCATTGTGATGTGAGATATAGCTCGAGGGGCTGTTGTTGTTCTATGTTGTTGCCCGAGGTGTTGTTTCTATTGGTATTTGTGCCCGAGGGCCAGATTTTTCTGTGTTTATTTGTTCTAGTTGCTTTGCATTTAATTGCTTAACTGTTAAAAAGAAATTTTTAAAGAAGTTTAAACCGAGCTAAGATGCTTTAAGAGATTTCACAGCTTCATTGTTGTTCCTACTGGTTTTGTACTACTTCTATATAGCATGTTGATGTGCTTTTCATGATTTCTTATCGCTCAGTTTTTATTTATGATTATTACTCACTGTGTTGGAGTACTCACTTTACTCCCTGCACCTTGTGTGCAGATTCAGGTATTTCTGCACCCGGTAGCGGGTATTGGTTGATCAGAGGCAGAGTAATTGGAGTTGAGCAAGGTAGCTGCCCAACGTCTGCAACACTGCTTTTCTCCCTCTTGATGTCGTTAGACTGTACTTAGTATATTTCCAGAATTTCCGTTGTATTTTAGACCTTAGTAGATGCTCGTGACTTGTGACACCTCGGTATCGGGCTTGTTGGGTTTTATTTCCGTAAACTATAATGTTCACTGTTTATTATTTATTTTATCAAGTTTAAGACCTAATACTTATTGTTTAATTGCTTAAAATTGAGATGGAAATTTGTCGGCTAGCCTTGTCTTCACGAGAGGCACCATCACGATCGGGTTCGGGTTTAGGGTCGTGACAGGAACATCTGAAGTTATTTGCCTGATCCACCTAGGGACGATACTATACTTCAATAACCATATTTTATCACATCCCAACATGATTCATCTTATGGGGGTATTCTAATCTCATACAATTCATGAAATCCCTTCTCTTTGAATAATTACTCATTCGAAAGCCTAAATGCCATCCTCTTAACATTTATCGCAATTAAACCATTATTCTACTATCAGGGCAGCATTCCCTCTTTTCTAAATGCTCCTAGTCTTAAACTCCTCCGAGTTCATTGAAGGTGTACTGAGTTCTTTTATAACTTACGGAAACCATCAACTCTGTTTTTTTTATGTGTTTAATCCCGAGGGCTTACATATTCTCGTCACCTTCTCTTTTTACATTTTCTTATCCTTACTCTATACCTAAAACATTATCGCTCTACCATACTTTAGTTTGCGACCTACACATATCTATTTATACTACTCACAACCTTCCTTTAACTTGATAGTACCTAAGATTTCCTTATGTTATTCTGGAACCTCAAACGAGTCATCACGTCATCTCTAACTCTTCTTTACTCTCTTAGCTAGACTTCTCGATACCTTGAAACCATGGGGTGAAAGATATTCTACTGATGAAACCACTATCATTTCTGGATACTGAATCACGATGCTTCTAGCCCTCTATCTAAAGTCTTAACTATTCACAACCTTATGCACTTGAATATCTTGTACCTCCATTACCTTTACCTTCTTACCTTTAAATCTTGCATCGTATCTTCTGTGACTTTCATAACCTCCCTTACACGTTGGTGGAATTTACATCCACACCTTAAAGCTCTACAATAATACTTGCACCTCTAGTGGGTACACAGTTGTCGCGACCCAAATTCGGTCGTGATGGCGCCAAGCACACTACTAGGCAAGCCCGACCATTATTCAACACTTAACCCAATTTATCAAAAATAGCGGAAGGAAATATCAATTAAGCAAGATTAAAGTACTGAAGATTTTAACAAAATACACAATATAATATCACTAGGACCCGGTGTCATGAATCTGAGCCTCTACAATACAGAATATCATCCTAATACACGGTATATCCAAAGTCCGATAATGCGGAAATAAAGAGATAGGATAGGAGGGAGAAGATCAATGGCTGCGAATGCCGTACAGCTACCTCGATACTCCCAGAGGCTGGATCTGCTGATCAACAGGATCTACTGAGCCTGAGACTGCCCTGGATCTGCACACAAGGTGCAGGGAGTAAAGTGAGTACTCCGACCCAGTGAGTAATAAAAGTAACTACAGTCCGAAGATAAGAAAATCCAGTAAATACACAAAGTAAGCTACAATCCCAATATACAACAACATATGGAACTGAGCAACTAAACACCAGTATAAATACAAATACATGAATGCAATGCAATGCATATGATGGTACATTCCAGTACCCACTGCGGCGTGCAGCCCGAGCCATCCATATTAATTTATCGTCGACGGCGCTCACTGGGGGTGTGTACAGACTCCGGAGGGGCTCCTATAGCCCAAGCGCAATATCTTGGCCAGTCATTGTTATCTGACCAGTAAGCCATTGTTACCTGACCAATTTATATCATACAGTGCCATTGTTACCACTGTTCAAGTATATCATCTAGTGTCATTGTTACCACTATTTCAAGTTTATCATACAGTGTCATTGTTACCACTGTTTCAAGTATATCACACAGTGTCATTGTTACCACTGTTTCAAGTATATCAAATAGTGTCATTGTTACCAATGTTTCAAGTCACTTTATAATCAGTCCATAAAATAATATAATAAGCCCCTTGGGCATTTACAAAACAGAAGTTCCCAGCCCGGAATACATTTAAAAATATCATTTATGTTTTCAACACTTAGAATTATGGCTGAGTTTGCAAAACAGCATTTAAAACCTTGGACTAAAATTAAATGATATGCAAATCATGCTAAGCAGTAATATCAATCCTGAAAGGATTTTACAAATCGGCACAAGGCCCCAAACATGGCATCAAGCCCAGTAATATCAATGAAGTATGTGTATCAATCACCAGTATAGTATAAACATCACACGGGATGTACCAAGTCACAATCCCCAATAGTATCCGACCCCGCACTCGCCATGGAGTACGTGTCACGCCTCAATATAGCGTTACGATGTGAAAGTCCGGGGTTTCAAACCCTCAGAACAACATTTACATCTATTACTCACCTCAAGATGGCCAAAAGTCTACTCCGCGATGCCCTTTCCTTTCGAATCGACCTCCTCAAGCGTCGAATCTTGCCAAAACCACAAGGAATTTATTACAATAGGCTAAGGGAATATAACCCAATCGAAAGACTCGAAAAATATCGAAAATCACGAAAATTGCAAAACCCGAGCCCGGGGCCTGCTTCTCGAAAAATTACGAAAGTCACATCACCGGATTCCTCGTCTCGCCACGAGTCCGTACATATAAAATTTACCAAAATCGGAGTTCATTTGACCCCTCAAATCACCAAATCTTATTTTCAAATCCGTAGGGCTAAATACTCAATTTTTCTACAATTTTCATGCTCAAATCCATACATAATTGATGTACTTAACTCAAAATAGGTGGGGATAACTTACCTTCACATTGATGATGAAAATCCCCTCTTGAAGCTCCCCAAAAATCGTCCATACTTTGAAGAAATGAAGAAAAGTGAGCTAAATCCGTGTATAAAAGAATCTGCCTGTGCTTCGTCGAGTTGTACCTTGCACTTGTGCTATACAAGTTGTACATCCTATTAAAATTGTTCCTTGTCGGACACCTTCTGTTTAAACACCAATAACGTCTTGTATAAATATCCAAATTTCAAACGGTTTGAAGCTTTAGAAGCTAGACTCAAAGATCTTTAATTTGATAGGTTGTACACCATATAACTCTTTATATATCCCGAGATATGAGCTTCTAAAGTGCATCGTAAATTCTGCCGAAATTGCTCCAGCAGCCCTTTTCGATCCATTGTAACTTTCTGAGATGATATCTAAATTGCGAATGGTTTAAATTTTCGTAACATAGAATGTATGTTCTACAACTTTCGTGTTTTGCACTTTTTCTGATTTCTTATAGATTACAAGATATGAGCTTCCAAACTGGACTACTCGCACCTAAAATTTTCTGGGCACAGCAGAATTTTCTGCAATTTTCTGTAATTTTTCCTAAGTCCAAAATCACTCCGAGACACCTCCGAAACACTCCCGAGCCCTCGGGCCTCCAAACCAAATATGAACTCTAACTCTAAAACATCACACGAACTTGCTCGAGCGATCAAATTGCCAAAATAACATCAAAATCAATGATTTGAGCCTTAAATCCAAGAATTCTTTCAAATTTCATAAACTTTCAAATTTTCCAATTTAAGGCCGAAACCCGTCAAACAACTTCAGTTTGTAACCAAACTTTACAGGAAGCGCTTAACCAAATTTTACAGGAAGCGCTTACACGAAAAAATTCATTTCTCGGGCCTGGGACCTCGGAATTCGATTCCGGAAACACGTTCAACTCCCATATTTTTCTATGGACCTTTCGAGACCAAAAAATCACGGGTCCGGTCCGTTTACCAAAAATGTTGACCAAAGTCAACTTTAACAATATTAAATATAAAAAAATTTCAAATTTTCTCCATAATTCATATATTTCAACACAAAGATATTCCGGACACACTCCTAAGTCCCAAATAACCTAACGAAGCTATCCAAACCATAAAATTCGCTTTTCGAATCCGATATCAAAATTTCCACTTCCGGCCAAATTTTCTCAAAAACCTTCAATTTTCCATCTTTAGCCGAACGGCTCCAAAATGACCTACAGACCTACGAATTCACTTCCGATCGTGCTCCCATATCCAGAATCACCATACGGAGCTACTCCCAGTCTCGTAATCCCAAACGGACATTAATAACACTGAAATACATTTTAAACCAAACTGATGCAATTTCTTCTAAAATGCTATCTTCCACAATAGGCGCCAAAACGCTCCCGGGTTATCCAAAACCCGATCCGGGCATACGCCCAAGTCCGAAATCATCATACGAACCTGCTAGAACCTTCGAATCCCAATTCCGAGGTTGTTTACTCAAAATTCCAATCCTAGTTCATTTCTTCAATTTTAAGCTTTCAAAATGAGAATTTCCATTTAGATTTGACTCCAAACTTCCTGAATTTTAATTTTGACCATACACACAAGTCAATATACCTGAGATGAAGCCGCGCATGGCCTCAAACTACTGAATGACGCGACGGAGCTCAAAACGACCGGTCGGGTCGTTAAAATTTCCCCCACTTAAACATACGTTCGTCCTCGAACGTGCTGAGAACTACACTGAAGTAGTCTGAAATCACTTGTTTAACACATCATGCACCTTTCCATGCTACCACTACTCCGTTGAGCACATTAGCTCGATAATTCTGTAGATATACTTATTTATTCAAGCAAATAAGCCATTAGGCCCAATTCCAACATCCTGAATTTCCCCGCCAAGCCTTTTTCCATCATACGACCACCATATCAATCTCCACACGCTGTACCCAAACATGACTGCATAACTTTGCTGAATTCACACTTTGCATCACTTTACTCATAGAACCACAATAACATTCTTTAAACATAATAGTCGAAATTCCACGAATCGGATGCTCCCATTGCATCTCATGATCTACACAGGTCTTGCTCTATATATATTTTTTTTTCAACACCGATACGACTGAAGAGATGTGCCGAAATTCACAACCAACTGCTGAATCAACAATTCATTGGATCTACACTCCTGACAAGGTCCATTACCTTGTCCCAAACCAAAGAATGATTTTTGCTCTATAATATACTTCATATAATCAGTTTGCACTGACCCCAAATCTAGTATCCTCGTCTCACCCAATACGAACTGCTCAGGCAATAAGCCACCTTAGACATAATAAAAAATCCCACAAGACGCCACAATGCGCCAGTATGCTATCAATTTGAACGCGATACAAAAGGAAGGCGAACTCTAGAAGGAACTACTCAACTCGCACACTAACATAGACTTCCTCAGAAAATAGGAAAACAGAACACACAAAAGCAAATATGGGCACTGAACTGAACATCACACTGTTGCGGCGTGCAACCCGATCCAAACAACATACCCATGGCGGTGTGCCACCTGATCCACATATAGAACTCATATAAGGAGATATACGTCGAGCTGAATAGCTCATCGCATCAAAATACCGAATATCGGTCATAAACACACTAAGGTGCATAATATCATTCCCAAGGAAACATATAGCGCTATAGGCTACAAACTTAAGCACAACTGAGGTGCGATACATGATATAAGTCTCATCCTGCTCATATAACATCACCGCTGAGCGGAACCTCAACACATAAGGAATTTACCAAGCCGTATCATAACTCATACGGTGCAATATATCTTTACATGAATTAACTGACCACGAAATAAGACCGCGACTATCCTTCCATAAAGAGCGCATTGCTGCAATAAACACAACTGGACTGACGTAAGGCTCACTTCCACATTTAAATCTATCCACCGACCTCAAGTCGATCCTAATCATGCCAAGCTAGGCCAATAATCTTTCACAAGTCCATAACCCAATAAACAGAGTGCCCTCCAGGCATAAATTCTCAAATGGATGATATTACCAAAATCCTCATACTTGGTTTAAATTTCTAATTAATCAAGTGACTACATGTCACACTTATACAATATTCCTGTGGGACAAGCTCCCACCATATTCCGAAATAATTAACGGGTCTGCACATCCAAACCACCGGCTGCACTAACGCTGAAAAGCGATCAAGAATCCCTAACCAGGATGCAAAGCCTTTCTCACAGAACACCAACCTCAGGTGATACTGACGTCAATACCCATCTTACTCAAAACACTGAAACTCATATTCTGCTCATCCGAGATCGTGACATCACAGTCATTGACCAAACTGCAACCTTGGTCCTTACTTCAAATTCTATACCACTCACTGCACCTCACGTGCCAATATACGATACACGTGATTTCCATCACAACTCTGGAACCGCCGATAGGCTAATACTTCATCACATAAGACTTTCCATTTAACTCACTTCAGGAGAACTATAGCAGCATATAGGCGAATCCTCATAATCGTCGAATATGCCAATCTCTAAGTAGTTGTCCAAGCCACCATAACACTTTCTGGGATCCGCCTACTCATAATAGGCCCTAACAAAAGAATGCTTCAAAATAACATCAATCACTGCGGCCGACAAGCCTCACATGCATAACTCGATCACGCTGAACGAACCGATCACAGACACCAGTATACCAACTCAACTATGGCTAATCAATCTACTTCCTTCCAATTTATCCTTGATTGCCTTAGAAATAATAATATCTCCCTTTAACACCTAACTTATTTCAACCAAACTCACCCCGAGTGACCTTAAATCACGAGACCATACTGTCTCAAATACCATGACCATTTCATGTCTCTCAAATGCTACACCGCAAGTCAAAACATCATAGAACATTCTGTGCCTTTCTTCATAAGCTGCTTCAAAAGCTTGACTCTTAACCGTACTTATAGACTCAAAATCATTAGGCACCACACTTTACCTCTTGAATTAACTAGGACCACTATTGAGAGCCACCCAGCTCTGACTTGGCCCCGAATGCAACCAACTCTACTGAATTTTATAACATATGAATACCCTCTCGATAAAGCACCTAGAGGGATCACTTCCCTCGAAGCCTGCACCTATACGAGGCATAAATCATGAATCTTCCCTCAAGTCTGAACATGAGCCAATAAGGCTAACCATAGCATGCATCCAACAATTCATTTACTCAAATTACCACTCATGGTCCTTTTCCGTAGCTGCAATAACCCACCAATACGCCAATAACCAGAATTCACGCAGGTAATAAACCGTGCAATCAGCTAATCAACAGCAAGCTCCCCAACTTGGCTCGAAGCCATAGATCACAACACATATACTCTATTGCTGTCGTAATATCATGGTGAGATTAAACTCACTCCATCATAAGCTCGTGGAAACACGAATCATCTAGAATTTTAACTCTTCTGCAATTCTTGCATTTACTCACACAACAGTTAAGCCCACTCTCTAGGCGACCAATTTTTTTTTAAGTCCTAAATTTTTCAAAAATTTCGGCAGAGCCTCCTTTGTAATTGGTCCTATCCACCTGACAGAGAATCACCAAAACCATCCTAACAACACATCCACAACTTGACAAAGCATCACAATGCATATCAATTACATAAATCTAAATTAATACATGGACATGCGTTGCACCTATTTGAATCATAATACATAGAAAATACCCTTCAACCCTCCATTGTTGGGCTATTTAACCAAGTAGGAACATATTCTTCCTTTAATATTTTCGACCTTCAAGGTTGTCTCCTTGACTCAACGATTTCGTCATAATACATTTACGGAAGCGATCTCAGCTCCCAGACTTATCTAACTAGGAGACACGAAAAATATTCTTTACGCGCCCATAACTCGGGCTACTCAACAAATCACAATAAGAAACGAATCACTTAACAGTTTATCTACTATCCAGTAGGCTTCTTCGCCACTACCAAGTCGTACAAATACACCTCGCAACACTAACATACTCATCACGTGGATATCCAACCACCATTCCGGCTAACAAGGACAATAATGAACATATGAGTTCAAAACACTTGCTCACAAAATCAGCACCTCGGTGCTCAAGCCATTGGCAAAGATTTGGCCTCAAGTCCTCCAGACTGGTCTAACTTCAAACTCACAGAGATTACACCTCGCCCCTCGATTGGGGAATCAAAAGCCATCGAGACACATCTGATACTGAGGGCCCGTTGGTGCATACGATCGCGCGGAAGGAATTTCAAAAGTTTCTTTTCAAGCTGAATCAAGGACGCACGATAAGAATTCAAGAATGTGAAGTTTTCCTAAAGGTTCGGCAGCCTCTCAAGGATAAGTACAGACGTCTCCGTACCGATCTGCGAGACTCTACTAAACTGGCTCATGACTCGCGAGATCAAGTAACCTAGGCTCTGATACCCACTTGTCGCGACCCAAATCCTGGTCGTGATGGCACCCATCACACTACTAGGCAAGCCCGACCATTATTCAACACTTAACCCAATTTATCAAAAATAGCGGAAAGAAATATCAATTAAGCAAGATTAAAGTACTAATGATTTTAACAAAATACACAATATAATCTCACTAGGACCCGGTATCACGAATTTGAGCGTCTAGAATACAGAATATCATCCTAATACACGGTATATCCAAAGTCCGGTAATGCGGAAATAAAGATATAGGATAGGAGGGAGAAGATCAATGGCTGCGAACGCCGTGCAGCTACCTCGATACTCCCAGAGGCTGGATCTGCTGATCAACTGGATCTACTGAGCCTGAGACTGCCCTGGATCTGCACACAAGGTGCAGGGAGTAAAGTGAGTACTCCGACCCAGTGAGTAATAAAAGTAACTACAGTCCGAAGATAAGAAAATCCAGTAAATACACAAAGTAAGCTACAATCCGAATATACAGCAACATATGGAACTGAGCAGCTAAACACCAGTATAAATACAAATACATGAATGCAATACAATGCATATGATGGTACATTCCAGTACCCACTACGGCGTGCAGCCCGAGCCATCCATATTTATTTATCGTCGACGGCGCTCACTGGGGGTGTGTACAGACTCCGGAGGGGCTCCTACAGCCCAAGCGCAATATCTTGGTCAGTCATTGTTACCTGACCGGTCAGCCATTGTTACCTGACCAATTTATATCATACAGTGCCATTGTTACCACTGTTCAAGTATATCATCCAGTGTCATTGTTACCACTATTTCAAGTATATCACACAGTGTCATTGTTACCACTGTTTCAAGTATATCACACAGTGTCATTGTTACCACTGTTTCAAGTATATCACACAGTGTCATTGTTACCACTGTTTCAAGTCACTTTATAATCAGTCCAGAAAATAATATAATAAGCCCCTTGGGCATTTACAAAACAGAAGTTCTCAGCCCGGAATACATTTAAAATATCATTTAAGTTTTCAACACTTAGAATTATGGCTGAGTTTGCAAAACAACATTTAAAACCTTGGACTGAAATTAAATGATATGCAAATCATGCTAAGTAGTAATATCAATCCTCGAAGGATTTTACAAATCGGCACAAGGCCCCAAACATGGCATCAAGCCCAGTAATATCAATGAAGTATGTGTATCAATCACCAGTATAGTATAAACATCACACAGGATGGACCAAGTCACAATCCCCAATAGTATCCGACCCTGCACTCGCCATGGAGTGCATGTCACACCTCAATATAGCGTTACGATGTGAAAGTCCGGGGTTTCAAACCCACAGAACAACATTTACATCTATTACTCACCTCAAGATGGCCAAAAGTCTACTCTGCGATGCCCTTTCCTTTCGAATCGACCTCCTCGGGCGTCGAATTTTGCCAAAACCACAAGGAATATATTACAATAGACTAAGGGAATATAACCCAATCGAAAAGACTCAAAAAATATCGAAAATCACGAAATTAGCAAAACCTGAGCACCGGGCCCGCTTCTCGAAAAATTACGAAAGTCACATCACCGGATTCCTCTTCTCGCCATGAGTCCGTACATATAAAATTTACCAAAATCGGAGTTCATTTGACCCCTCAAATCACCAAATCTTATTTTCAAATCCCTAGGCCTAAATCCTCATTTTTTCTACAATTTTCATGCTCAAATCCATACATAATTGATGTACTTAACTCAAAATAGGTGGGGATAACTTACCTTCACATTGATGATGAAAATCCCCTCTTGAAGCTCCCCAAAAATCGTCCATACTTTGAAGAAATGAAGAAAAGTGAGCTAAATCCGTGTATAAAAAAATCTGCATGTGCTTCGTCGAGTTGTACCTTGCACTTGTTCTTACAAGTTGTACATCCTATTAAAATTGTTCCTTATCGGACATCTTCTGTTTAAACACCCATAACGTTTTGTATAAATATCCAAATTACAAACGGTTTGAAGATTTAGAAACTAGACTCAAAGATATTTAATTTGATAGGTTGTACACCATATAACTCTTTATGTATCCCGAGATATGAGCTTCTAAAGTGCATCGTAAATTCTGCCGAAATTGCTCCAGCAGCCCTTTTCGATTCATAGTACCTTTCTGAGACGGTATCCAAATCGCGAATGGTTTAACTTTTCGAAAACTAGAATGTATGGTCTACAACTTTCGTGTTTTGCACTTTTTCTGATTTCTTATAGATTACAAGATATGAGCTTCCAAATTGGACTACTCGCACCTAAAATTTTCTGGGCATAGCAGAATTTTCTGCAATTTTCTGCAATTTTTCCTAAGTCCGAAATCACTCCGAGACACCTCTGAAACACTGACTCTAAAACATCACACGAACTTGCTCGAGCGATCAAATCGCCAAAATAACATCAAAATCAATTATTTGAGCCTTAAATCCAAGAATTCTTTCAAATTTCATAAACTTTCAAATTTTCCAATTTAAGGCCGAAACCCGTCAAACAACGTCCGTTTGTAACCAAACTTTACAGGAAATACTTAACCAACATATATGACCTGTACCGGGTGTCAGAACCAAAATACGATCCCGATACCATTACTTTCTGATAAAATTTCATTTTTATTTTCCTTAAACATTTTCAGAAAACAATTTCATGAAAAAATTCATTTCTCGAGCCTGGGACCTCGGAATTCGATTCCGGAAACACGTTTAACTCCCATATTTTTCTATGGACCTTTTGAGACCGAAAAATCACGTGTCCGGTCCGTTTATCAAAAATGTTGACCAAAGTCAACTTTAACAATATTAAATATCAAAAATTTTCAAATTTTCCCCATAATTCATATATTTCAACACAAAGATATTCCGGACACACTCCTAAGTCCCAAATAACCTAATGAAGTTATCCAAACCATAAAATTCGCATTTTGAATCCGATATCAAAATTTCCACTTCCGGGCAAATTTTCTCAAAAACCTTCAATTTTCCATCTTTAGCCGAACGGCTCCAAAATGACCTACGGACCTCCGAATTCACTTCTGATCGTGCTCCCAAATCCAAAATCACCATATGGAGCTACGCCCAGTCTCGGAATCCCAAACGGACATCAATAACACTGAAATGCATTTTAAACCAAACTGATGCAATTTCTTCTAAAATGCTATCTTCCACAATAGGCGCCAAAACGCTCTCGGGTTATCCAAAACCCGATCCGGGCATACTCCCAAGTCCGAAATCATCATACGAACATGCTAGAACCTTCCGTTCCCAATTCCGAGGTTGTTTACTCAAAATTCCAATCCTAGTTCATTTCTTCAATTTTAAGCTTTCAAAATGAGAATTTCCATTTAGATTTGACTTCAAACTTCCTGAATTTTAATTTTGACCATACACACAAGTCAATATACCTGAGATGAAGCTGCTCATGGCCTCAAACTGCTGAATAACGCGCCGGAGCTCAAAACGACCGGTCAGGTCGTTACAACAGTCTAGTGGGAGTTTCATAATTACTCCTTATGAGGCTGGAACTTTTCTAACTGGCTTTATCAAAGAGCCGTTATAGAATATGGTTGTTGTACTGTATACGGCTAAAATCGGAAGAGTTCGACTTTGGGGTTATCATAAAATTTCATGCCCGTCATCGAGGAGCTCGAAGGAGAATTTGGAGAATGCCCCTGAGGTGCTTCCCTCGAGGGAGCACATTGGAGGTCGATTTCGGAGTAGCACAAATCGATGACCGGCATGGAAAGGCGAGAAAGCTCCCAAAGACACGTGGTTAGAGCTGCCCAGGTCAGTGAGAATAGTACAAGTCCATACTAAGTCATTATACAGCTGTACCAGTAGCATTTCCTTATTATTATACATGTAATATGTTGGGGTTCCCCATCATATATAAAGGAAACCTTTGTCATCTTGTAAGGGATTCGGATTATTGCACAACATATTGAATACAATACAACATTCTCTGCTATTTGCTTATACAATTGTTCTTCACATTTATTGTTTATTCTTTCATTGTTCATTCATTATTCATTGTTGTTCTTCATTTATTGCTTATTATTAACCGCAAAATGTCATCGTTAGGGCCCTCGTTATCATTGATTCTCCATCAATCGCTTATCACTATTAGCCCGTCTAGACCTCCAGGCCTTGCTCCTACCAGCTCGAGGCCCAGCACTATAACCCTATTGGTTTGCATTTATTATTTTCTTTACTCAGACTTGGCATCTAATTCCTAAAAAACTAGCGTTAAGATAAATTACATATTTTTAGAACCACACAATCAAATATAATTGTAGTTACCATTTTCAAGGTAAACAGTTTGGCGCCCACCGTGGGGTTTAAAATAATAGTGATTATTTTGGTGTTAGTTCTCTGATAACACACGTTACGCTTCACACTTTCTCTTGTCAAAAAATCTTTGATTTCAGGGTTAATCATGTCTAGCACACAAAATGCACCTATTCACAATAGTGAAGAACATGGAGAAAACATCGGCATAGGGCTGGGTGTACCACCTATAAACCCTGAGGGAGTACAAACGTAGAGCCAGATGATAACGGATACCACAACATACTGAACACAGAAGCAAGCGCAGACCCCGTAAGGAATGGACGCAGGGAAGACTAGGCCGGAGGCCAAGAAGCACGAGGAGTCATCCTCCAAGTCATTTTTGAAATGTTGCAAGCACAACAAATGGCTATTGCTCAGCTGCAAAGTCAACAAAAAACTCCAAGCACAGTGGAACTGGAGACAACTCCTCGAGTCGAGCAGGTACCAGAGAGATCGAGCAACAACGGGTCAGCAACGGACCCACTATTATGAAGATGCTCGAGGATCTCACCAAAAGAATTGAATTAGGAGAAAAAAAGATAGAAGATAAAGATAAAAGAGTAGAGACTTATAACTCAAGGTTCGATCAGATGGAGCGAATGGAATTACCACTAGTCTCCGATGACTGGGCAGTACAAGCCTTCGCTCAAGGATTGAACGAACGAAGCTCGGTAGCTTCAAGGCATTTAAAGAAAAATTTGATCGAATATCCCGCTACGACTTGGGCGGATATGCACAACAGGTACCAATCAAAGATCAGGGTCGAAGACGACCAACTAGGAGCCCCCTCGGGCTCAGTGTATCCCATAAGGCTTCTTACAAAGGAGAAAAGGTTTACAAAAAGGGAGCCAAGATCAAACAAAGAAAGATACAACCCATGCGTAGAAGATAGAAGAAACGCACTGAGGTGTAATATGTCTCGAGGCGATCGAAAAGTAGATCAAGGTCAAAATTCTCGGGGATTCATGGGTAAAGCTGGGTTCGATAGGCCCACTGGACCGATGGAGGCACCCCGACTATCTGAGTATAACTTCAACATCGATGTCTCGGGCATCGTATTATCCATAGGTAAAATCAAAGATTTCAGGTGGCCAAAACTCGTATTATCGGACCCTTTACAGAGGAACCCCAACTTAATGTGTAAGTATCATGGTACTCACAATCATAGGACCGAAAATTGTAGGCAGCTTAGGGAGGAGGTAGCCCATTTATTCAACGAAAGGCATCTTCGTGAGTTTCTCATTGACCGGTCAAAGAACCATTTCCGAGAAAGACATGCAAATAGGAAAAATGAACCAGAAGAGCCACAACACGTCATCCACATGATCTTTGGAGGGGCCGACACCTCACAAGAACCCATTTCAAGAGGATAAAGATATCCATCACCAGCGAAAGGCAAACTCAGAGTTACATACCAGAGGATGCTCTCACGTTCAGCGAAGAAGACATCGAGACCTTGTCTTTGCCTCATAATGAAGCACTAATAATTTCTTTTCTTTTGAATAAAATTTAGATTAAATGTGTACTCGTGGATCTAGGTAGCTCGGCCAGCATAATCAGGTCGAAGGTGGTGGAGCAGCTCAGACTGCTCGACCAGATCATACCTATCTCTCGAGTCCTCAATGGATTCAACATGGCGAGCAAGACAACAAAAGGAGAAATCATCCTCCCAATCAACGTAGCCGGAACAACCCAATATACCATGTTTCATGTCATCGAGGGCAACATGAGATACAACGCCTTGCTTGGAAGGCCGTGGATACATAGTATGAGGGCAGTACCCTCAACCCTTCGTCACATGATGAAGTTTCCAACCAAGGATGGAGTAAAAGTAGTGTATGGGGAAAATCACGCATCAAGAGAAATGTCTGCGGTGCATGACGCAGCACCATCATCTACGTCGAAAAGGTCAAAAGGAAAGTAAGCAAACAAGTAGAAACCACAACCTATGTTCTCGGTTCCATCCGAATGAGTAAATAAAGGACCCTGCCATGTCCTCGGAGCGAGCAATAAAAACGGATCAAAGCTCTAACACTATCAATGCTAAGGTATAACCTTCTCCCATTTCCTTTATGTTTTGTACTAACTTATTGCAGGTGTCCGATTGAGAGGAATCGAAGCACCTTCTAGCTTAAAGACCTCGAAGACCTTGGGTTAAAAGCATGTGTTGCACTCTTTTTCCCATAGACCGAATTTTATCTCGAACAGGTTTTACCGGTAAGGTTTTTAATGAGGCAACACCCATATGCTACCTAAAGGGAACAAATCAAAACCTAATCTACCGCCGGGGTTACTGGACCAGACGGAGCTCCCTCAGAAGTTGTGCTTTCAATGGCTTAGCCCTCGACTCCCGGGTCATCGATGGCCTCTTCCCTCTTGGGGACTTCACCTTCATATTCATCATCCTCAGAGTCGTTGGTCGAACCACTAGTGAACCATCCTCGGGAGAAAGTAGAATTGCCAATCCTTCCTCCAAGGCCTTCACCCTCTCAATCTCGGCAGCCAAATTGATGCCCCATGCATATACGTCCTCGAGAGCCTGTCTCTGAGATATTAATGGGGCAAGTTCCAAGGCTCAGGATAGTTTAAGCTCGGCCTCTTCGGATATCTTCCTGGCTTGAGCATTTCCAGCAGCGACATCTTTTCTATAGGCGAACATGAGCTCATTGGATTCGAACTTATCTGCAGATAACTCAACAACTAGTTCAGCATGGAAGTCTTTGTACTTGCAACTTTTTTCCCTCGCCCCTTGAAGCTGGCATTCAACTGAGTCTAGCCTCTCTCGAAGAGTTTCTTTATCATAAGACACCTCGTATATGCACTACTTCATCCTGAGGATTTCGGTATCTCTAACTCTAAGCTCCTCTCGCATTAAATCATATTTTTGCTTTAGCAGACAAATTCAGGTTAAGATATCACGCACTCAATCGACTGAAGAACAAAAAATAAGCCCGCGAGGGTCATAATACATGCTCATCGAGACCGGCCCGCTCTCGAGATACCCTCTCCAAATGAGCTCGAAGATCACCTAGCTCCCTCTCCTTCTTGGCATAAAGGGCCCTAAGTTCGCCCAATCTAGAAACGAGCTTCCTAAATTCGTCCTAACAACGAGCCAACTCCGCTTGTAACTTGGAAAAGGTTTGGTTGGAAAGCTTTAGGGCCTAAAAACACAGAGGAAGAAAGTCGGAAAAACAAGGATCAAAACTCAAAATACGGCGGTCAAGTCAATATTACCTGTTGTCGAAGCTTCTTGGCTTGTTCAAAGATCAACAAGGCATCGATATCAGGGCCTTTCTCAACCCCTGTAAAAGATTCTTCAAATGTACTATTTTCTCCAGTGGATTCCCCCGTAACAAGAGTTTTCATATCTTAGACATCCTGTATTTACCCAGCAAAGAATGATGGGTCCGGCAGAGGCTCATCTACATTGATCACTTTGCCTGGGGCAGCAGGGACCCTCCCCCCTCGTACGAAAGGCTTCATCATTGGTTTGTTCTCAATTGTCAACCAGGTGTCCCTCGGCATCTGGTGTGTTCTGGTCGACGGTAGGTCCGGGGACTTCATCTAAGCCCCCTTGAACAATTCCCTCATGTCGGGTCGGGATCACCTTGGCAGCCTTAGTTCTTGCAACCTCCGGCTAAGTAACCTTCAACCCAATAAGTTTCGAGGCAGCATCACTTCTTCTCCCCCTAAATACCATCTGGCAGTCATCACTCTCTTCACCCGCATAACAACGACTTTCGGCATCCCCTAGAGTTAAGGCCACTGAGTTGGCCTCGGGCTTTTGAGTTTTAGCTTTCTTTTGTTTCAGGTACCCCGCCGGTGATTTCTTCTTTCTTTTTTTCTCCTTAGTAGGCTTTGGGGTATTTTCTTCCCAAAGTGGGGGTTCCCTCATCAAAATAGCCTCTCCAAGACCTACATAGCTACAAAGTATAAGGATACTAGAGAGAAATGTCTTCTCTCAAAGAGCTCAAGTGTCAACAAAGATAAAAACTCACCATCATTTTTGGCCTCTCAATAGGTCCTGGGCAGATCGCTCCAAACATGCTTAGTTTATGGGTAGATTGAGTCAAGTTGTCGGACCCAGCCCGGGAGATCATTGATAGCATCAGGGTACCACTCGATAGTTGCATCATTGAAGACAGTTAATTCAAAGTCAGGAAAAGGTATCTGATCAATGGAACATGTTTAATCTCAGCAAGGATCGGGTCCGAGGTCCTCACTCGGAAAAAGCGTCTCATCGACCCCCAGTCCTTGTCTTCATTGATGCTAGCAAAAAAGGCCTTCGGGGATTGATGTTTCAGCTTAATCAGGCCCCTCGGAAAAGTCGGGGGCTATACAGTCTAATTAGATGGTTGAGGGTAAAAGGCATCCCCTCGACCATGTTTGAGAGATACCTAATCATATAAATAATGTGCCAAAATGATGGATAGATTTGCCCAAGTGTCACTTGATTTTGGTTGCAGAAGTCAAGGATCACTGGATCTATCGACGGTAAAGATGCTTCTACCGGGCCTAATGTTAAAGAATATGTGTATACACTGAGGAAACCGGCCTTGTGCTTGGTTATATCTTCCCATCGTGAAGTAATCTCTACCAGCAACGTCTTCCCCCAATGGAAATCGGCCTTCAACTTTTCAATTTTAGTTATTAAATTGATATATCGAGACAAAGGCTCGCATCGCCCCGAAAAAGTGGAAGGTTTTTCGATCTGGAAATCAAAAGACAGATCACAAGGCATGGGAGTACACTCTTCGATACTAGGAGGAACTACTAGTTTACCTTTAGTTGCTCGAGAAGATGATGAAGCTTTTTCCTTTTCAGGAACAGTTTTAGAGGTCTGCCATTTTTAAAGCGAAGGATCCGAGGAAAAGGAAATTGTCGTTAGAAAAAGGAAAGGGAGAGTTCAAGGAAATTGAAAGGCAAACTATGAAGTTTTGTCTATTTATAAAGATCGTTTGAACGTGCGGAGGAAGCCAAAAGGCCGATCGGTTACCGCCTACAATTAATGATTTTGTGAATCATGCCAAAGAAACCCTTTAGTCACTTCAACCGCTTACGTCATGATGTTGGCATCGGAACCAAAGCATCGGGAATCAGATTGTCAGACACTATTTAGAGCAATCTATGAGTTTGGCTCAAGTATTCGCACACTCGATTATTTAGCCCCCGGGCTACCCGAGTTCGAGCCAGTTCTCACTCGGGGACTATTTATAAAGCCGCAGGGCTATCTTCATTTCAAGTTCGAGTGACCTCTCAATCAATTATCTAGCCCACGGTCTACCCAAGTTCTAGAAGGTTCTCACTCGGGGACTGCTCATAAAGCATTAGGGCCATCTTTACTTCTAGTTCGAGCAAATGCTCGCTCGACTATTAAGCCCAAAGGCTGCTCGAGTTTGAGCTAGTTCTCACTCAGGGACAATTTATAAAACACGAGGGCTATCTTTATATCAAGTTCGAGCGAACACTCAATAGATTATTTAGCCCACGGGCTACCCAAGTTCGAGCAGGTTCTTACTGGGAGACTGTTCATAAAGCCTCATCGATTATTTATAAAGCCTCAAGGCTATCTTCATCTCAAGTTCAATTTAAATTCTCTCTCGATTATTTTGGCCCAAGGTCCACCCGAGTTCGAGTGTATCCTCGCTCAGACACTATCTATAATGCCTTAGGGCTATCTTCATTTTAAGTTCAAAGCAAATTTTCACTCAGTTTGGAGGCCACCCGAGTGCAAGCAAACTCTCACTCGGGGATTATCTGTAAAGGCCTAAGGGCTATCTTTATTCTCTGATGACCAAGAAAACTCCCACTCGAGGACTAGCAACGAGGCCTAAAAAGGCTAAGCTTTATTTCAAAGAAAATCTAGACCCTACCTCGCTCAACTCGAACTGAGAGGTACCGGCAACCTAGGTTTGTGTCGGATCAATCCGGATTTAGTCCGAGGAGTGACAACGAATTACAACGAATATCATATTAACCAATAGATAACCAAAGGGATTACGATGTCTGGGTCCAGTATTCAGACCAATCGAAGGTAAAATGGAAGTTGAGCACAAGTCAATGAAAAATCAAAGAAACTTTTGTATTGATAAAAGACAATTACAAAATCCCACGAGGGGTCCTTACATAAAAAAAAGAAGCAAAAAACAATAGCTTAAAAGAATCTACTTTCGAAGGTATATCCTCGGGATTGACATCTGCGAGAACTGTTTCCTCGGGGACCCCATTTCAGTCTTCAGAGTGATGTCTTCGAGAGCAAAAGCTTTTAACAAGCAAGGAAAATTTTGGCTTGGTGAAAAAATTGGTGAGTACGGGTCTCGTCAATACTACTATTTTGAAGCCACTTATTGAGATATTTCACCGATGTGGGATGCAAAATTTAGTAGATGATTCCACCTCACTCCATGGAAAGCAAAAGGAATGAGGCGCCACACCATGTTGAAGTTAATAGAGATGAGCAGCAGTTTGCAGTCCATATATCTTTTGATGCGGGAAGAATTTGAGGTCTCTCTCTCATTATGTCGGGCCAACAACAATATCAACAACAACAACAACCCAGTATAATCCCACTTAGTGTGGATAAAAACTCTGTAAAAATACTATGGCATAACTGACAAAGTTGTTGCCGTATAACCTTACGGTCACAGGCTTGAACCATAGAAATAGGAGTTTTGAGGAAGATGAAAATAAGGGAAAGGGCTAAATGTTGTTGTAGAAAGACTAAGTAAAGTCTTGGCTCAAGCAATCCCCCATTTATAGAGGTACAGTAGAGTAACCAATGACTCAATCAATGCATTTGGGAAATGTATTAACGGTATGATCAATGCTTTTTGGGAAAATGGATCAGTGGCACGATCATCGCTTTTGGGAAAGTGAACTGGCGATATATTCAATGCTTCTAGGGAAACAGACCGATGGGACGTTCAGTCGCTATGAACACTTACGTCACGAGCATGATGTCATCACGTGATGTTCGATAAAGTCGAGGTCAAGATCATTCCTTATCATTTCATTCTATGAAACACGGGGACTATCTGTATACGGCCAAAATCGGAAGAGTTCGACTTTGGGGTTATCATAGCATTTTATGCCCGTTCTCGACGAGCTCGCAGGAGCATTTGGAGCATGCCTCCGAGTTGCTTCCCTTGAGGGAGCACATCGAAGATCGATTTCAAAGTAGCACAAATCGATGACCGTTATGGAAAGGCGGGAAAGCTCCCAAAGACACGTTGTTGGAGCTGACCAGGTCTGCGAGAATAGTACTAGTTCATACTAAGTCATTATACAGCTGTACCAGTAGCATTTCCTCGTCATTATTATACATGTACTATGTTGGGGTTGCCCCTCACATATAAAAGGGACCTTTGTCATCTTGTAAGGGATTCAGATTATTACAGAACATATTGAATACAATAAAAGATTCTCTGCTCTTTGCTTAAACATTTGTTCTTCACATTTATTTCTTATTCTTTCATTGTTCATTCATTATTCATTATTGTTCTTCATTTATTTCATATTATTAACCGCAAAAGGCCATCTTTTGGGCCCTTGTTATCATTGATCCTTCATCGGTCGCTTATTTCTGTTAGCCCCATCTAGACCTCGAGGCCTTGCTCCAGCCAGCTCGAGGCCCAGCCTTGTGATCCTATTGGTTTGCATTTCTTATTTTCTTTACTTACACTTAGCATCTATTGCCTAACAACTAGTGTTAAGATAAATCACATATATTTAGAACCGCAAAATTAAATATAATTATAGTTACCATTTTCAAGGTAAACACATACTATCTTACTTGTACCTCTGATATTAAGAGTGATTTTGTAGTGACTTGATGAAAGCCATGTGTGAAACATTCAAGATCAGACACAAGAATTCTATAACCTACAGACCTCGGATGAACGGAGCAGTAGAAGATGCCAATAAGAATATCAAGAAGATATTGAGGAAAATGATAAAGAAGCATAAATAGTGGCACAAGAAGTTATCGTTTGCTTTACTGGGATATCGCATGACAGTCTGCACATCAACCGGGGAAACCCCCTATATGCTAGTTTACGGTACAGAGGCCGTCATTCGCGCTGAGGTAGAAATTTCCTCCCTAAGGATCATACAGGAAGCTGAGCTCGACGATGCAGAGTGGGTGAAGAGTTGTTACAAGCAGCTGGCTCTTATCGATGGAAAGAGAATGAATGCAGTTTGCCATGGTCAACTTTATCAGAACAGAATATCTAGAGCCTTCAACAAAAGAGTCAAGCCGAGACAGTTCACACTGGAGCAGCTAGTGTTAAAGAAAATTTTTCCACATCAAGATGAAGCCAAGGGGAAATTCTCTCCCAACGTGAAGGGTCCACATCACCGGGTTCTAACAGGAGGAGCCCTCGTATTTGCAGAAATAGACGAAGAAGTCTGGCCAAAGCTGATGAATTCAGATGCAGTCAAGCGTTACTATGTGTAATCTTTATGCTTTCCTCATATGATGTAATTTGAACTACGCCTGACCTGATTCTCGTTTAAGAGGGGATACATAGGCAGCCCTATGGGTTCGGTCACAATTAAATAAAATTTTCATTTCCCCTACAATTGGAAACTAGGGAGAATATTGAGGAGGACCCTTAAAATTCCGAAGTTTATTTCAGCCAATTATCGCTAGCAGCAGTGAGAAGCAGCAACCCAGTAAATAGGGGCAGAATTTTTAGGAGGACCCTCAAAATTCCGTAACAAGAAGGGTTGCAATGTCTTGAACCACGTCGCAGTTGTTGGTTCATCTAAAGAAAACTATTCTTAATTATATGTTTATTGTTACATTTTCTTTACTAAATCATGCATGTTTATTGCCAAAATTTCCTTGTTTAGCAACGTTACCCCCAATTATTCGTACAATATCACTAGATCAGAGCCGAACAGGTCAAGTAGTGCCAGCGGGGATACGAACTAACCTCCCCCCTTTTACAAAACTCACGGTTTTTCTTTGGATGCAGGCACTTGTGTTGCAAAATCATCAAATGTACTACACAATCACGAGACTCACATTGCTCAAAAATACAACTCTTAGAACTATTAAACTTACTCACAGCTGCTATCCGCACATAGTATCCCAGTGGACACTGTATCCCAGTAGTCGCAATATCGCAATCCGCTATCAGCTAAGAAAATTCTATTATCATTTTGCCCTTTTACTTCTTGCATAAGGCTACCATTCTACCTTCTGAGACTAAGCTATGTCTCCTTCTACATTCTTGCATTGCATAAGGCTACCATTCTGCCTTCTGAGGTTAAGCTTTACCTCCATCTGCATTTTTTTGCATTATATAAGGCTACTATTCAGCCTTCCGAGACTAAGCTCTGTCTCCATTTGCATTCTTGCATTGCATAAGGCTACCATTCTGCCTTCCGAGACTAAGCTCTATCTCCATCTCCATTCTTGCATTGCATAAGGCTACCTTTCTGCCTTCCGAGGTTAAGCTCTACCTCCATCTCCATTTTTCTGCATTGCGTAATGCTACTATTCTGCCTTCCGAGGTTAAGCTCTACCTCCACTTGCATGGCTGAAAGATCGCCACCTCATTTACACTTGCCTGGATAAAAGATTGCCGCTTTATTGACACTGGCATACCTGAAAGATCGCCACTTTATTGAAACTTGCATGGCTGAAAAATCGCTGCTTTATTTCCACTTGCATGGCTAAAAGATCGCCGCTTCATTGACACCTGCATGGCTGAAAGATCGTCGTTTTATTGACACTTGCATGGCTGAAAGACTGTCGCTTTATTTATATTTGCATGGTTGAAGATCGCCACCTTATTTACATTAGCACGGTTGAAAGATCGACACCTCCTGCATTTGCATAGGCTAAAAGATTGCCAAATACTGCATCTCATGGGCTGAAAGATCGCCAAATTATCCAAAGGCGTCATTGTTCGGAGGCACCATTTTCATAGCCCGAGAACGCCATGCCATGGCCTGAGGACCCCTTTTATCTTTTGCATATCATTATTCAAAGGCATCATAGTTCGGAGGCAACATTCTCATAGTCCGAGAGAATCATTTCATGGCCTGCGAATCCTTTATTATGCGCTTCAAGGCCCGGGAAGTCATGGTCTAAGGACGTCATCCTAACCGTCCAAAGACAGCATTCATGGTCCGACGGGAACTTGCATCATGTTTAATTTTTACACACAATATATGCTTGTATTGCTTATTTGCAGGTAGACCGGTGAGCAACGACCATCTCAACAGGAGCTATCCCGTTCCAGTTCCTGCAGCCCTATTAGATTTCAACCATCAATCCCAAACAGAAAATTGCGTTCGTTATTGAGAAATCTCCATCGGCATATTCTGCCAACGGATCCCGAACTACATACGGCCTGATTCCTGTAGAACAAGGGATATGTAGGCATCTCAAAAGCCAGAGTACAGCCCAAGACTCCTCGAACCATTTTGTCCGGTCAAAATTGGCCATCATATCTTTACCCGACAACTCTTTCATCCTTCCCGGGTAAAGAGGGGCAGTTGTTGATACCCAATTTTTCCCTGTATATTTTGTATATGCAATATACTTTCAAAACAGCATGTATATGCATATGTAAGTATGTCCCAAGGTTTTAATATTTTTCTCTTAATTTTTAAGGATTCTTAAATCAATTTATTGCCCTATTTTAGCAAGAAAACTCCAATAATTATTCCCAAAATTATCATTTGGTGATTCATTTATTGGATTCTCATATTTATACTAAAATATAGCTAACATAATTTTTTGCATATTTTTACAAATTTATTTGGCATTTTTTAAAGCTAAATTGCATATAATTGCAATATTGGCCTTTTTTAAGATTTAATTGTATTTATATTTGTAAAATTAACTTAAGTATTTTTAATTTGATAATTATGTATTATTAATCATTTTAGTACTTTTAATTTACTTTTTCTATTTTTTATAAAATAAATTAGGGACAAATAGCTATTTAAATGATAGCCCATTTGTATTTCAATTTTGACCAGATTTGAACCCCTAATTAAACCCAATCCCAAACCCAATTTCCCAACCCAAATCCTAAATCTACCCGACCCACAACCCGTTTGAATAACCCGCCCGGATCACCATTCAATCCAGGCCGTTGATCAAAATGATCAACAGCCACCATTTAACCTTTCCTAAATTAAGCCCGACCTACCCCCCAAAACCTAGTCATTTGCACCTGTAGCTGCCTTCAAACTCCCTCCTCTCTCAGTTCTCTCTCAACTCCCCTCTCAAACCCTAGTTGCCTCCCTACGCTTCCACCCTAAAATCGCCGGAATCCATGGCTTCCAAGGTCATTGAAGCCCTATTTCGGCCTCCTATAACTCTTATATGCCTGGTCACTATAGTTTCAAGTCCTGACCATGAAGAAGCTTGGTCCAGACCTCGGATGTTATCAGTGTTATGGCTGTCTCTGTCCATTTTCGACTTTGTTCTGGCCAGCTATGGTTATTCGAGCTTGATCTCGACCTCTCCTGCTTAGATCGATGATTTCCAAGACTTTCTCACCCTCTGGGTTTATTCTAAAACCCTAAGCTTTCAAACGTTTTCTTAAAGTTTCTTTCAAAACTCTGCTTTCAAAACTTTTATCTTTTCCGGTCTAGGATTTTGTTGAGTTATTTAAGATGTTTCTCTGATGTTTAGCATGTTCTACTGTGTTTAATATGTTGGTTTTTCTGCTGCGTTTCTTATGTTCTTCTGTGTTTCTTATACTATGTTTCTTATGTTGATTCTTCTACCATGTTTCTTATGTTGCTTCTGTACTATATTTCTTATGTTATTCTACTGGAATACGCATACTAAGAGTCTTAGTTCCCTTTTTGGGTTTTCTGAACTTATTTCATTAGTATTGCTGCTTGATTTACTCGTCCTTTCATCTCTACGCTTGATTGATGGTAAAACCCTAAAATTTAGGGATTCAATCGAGTTTTGAGACCATTTTATGTGTGATGTTCTTGTTCTTCATCTCTGAACATGTTCCATTTAAAAACCCTAAACTTCTTTGGACCTAGCTGAGTTTCTGAAGTTGTTTCATCTACTGCTCGATTGAGCTTCGAAATCTTTGTTTTCGCCTTTGTTTCTTTATATGATTATGGTTCCCTACTAAGCACTTCTAAGGTCTTTCTACTGGACCCTTTGCATGTTATTTGATACTCTCTCTCTTGCTGAGTTACTATGTGACTACCATGCTCCTATAGTTTAATGATTTTGCAATTGCATGACACCTTTCTTTGTCCTAAATTCAGCCTCACATGCCTAATACTTGTGTACTCTTTATATGTGCTGAACTTCTCTCTAAAATGACTTTCAATTTTTGATTGATTTCATACTTCCTTTTATGTAAGTTTGATTGATTTCTTTCCTTATTTTTCTAATTTCCCTATTACTTGGTTTGAGTCGAAAACTTTCCTTAGCCTTTCGACTGGGTTTTTTCATGAACCAGTAATTTCAAATCTTTGACTCCTTGATTTACTTCTACTGATTGATTCTTACCTTATCTGTGTAACCGTGTATTTCAAAATTTCTTCCCTTAATTGAACTCTTATGTAACCGTGTATTTTTTGCTCATTACTGTTTAAGTTTGAACTCCTTAATTAAAGGAAGTCTTCTACTGATTGATCTTAATTGTTACACGATTATTTTCTTAGCTTATTTTTTGCTTGTTTTCACATTATAAATATCTGCTCTTTCATTGACACAAAGAGATGGACACTCATAGTCTTTCTGAACCTATACCCATACTCAAAAGTATTTTCTCTTGTTACTTGTACTGTGGCCTGTTTTCTTTCAAGTCATGCTGCCTGCTTTTATTCTATCTACTTCTTTGAAACAGGTATGTCCTATTTAAGGTTTTCAGCACCACAACAATATGTTTATTTACTACCTTTGTAAGCATGTCTGCCTGCTGCTTCTGTATAGTTCAACACTTACTCTAGCATGCTGAAATTTCTTTCTGCCTATTCTATTATGAATCCCAAACCCCTACCATTATGTGTTCATGCTATGGTTTGTTTGAGGCATGGCAATACTGTAAATTATTGTCCATAACTCAAACATGATCCCCTTGGGATCTTAGCCTCTAATAGTGTGTGTTTCTAGCTGGCTTATAGGTATGTCAGCATCCTCCATTACTGGGCATACCTAAAGCTTGTCCTTGCCTAAGCAATAGGCTCTTTACAATTTATCTATTCTCCTGAATCCCTTTTGTGCACCTATTTGTAGTTGTTTCTCTCTCATGTATTCCCTAAAACTCTGCTCTTCAATAGCACTCTCTCTTAGACTTTACGTTCTGCCCCCCTCTTGTGATCCTCGCATTGGGACCCATTGAGTTCCCTCTAATCTTGGACACTTGAGGGCTGATACATCCACACTGCACTTGCCCCTATCCTGGTAATACAATTTGGGTGTAAGCATTGCCGGAGTCACATTGAGGCTCTTAGGAAACTTTAACACACTCAAATTGGAGAAAGGCTTGGGATCGATGGTCCTGAAGTTGGGTTTATCATGTAACTCAGAGAGGAAGTCAGAATCAGGCTTCCTCTAGTTGTAATTTTTACTTTTTCTGATGTAGTTTCATTTATTCTGGTTCGTAATAAGTTGTAATAAACACTTGGGGCTAGCTAGTGAAAAAGGTGGGTGACTATGCATGCAAAGGGTAGAAACCATGCCTATAGGACTGTTCTAATTCTGCATATTCAACTACATATAGAAACCATGCCTATAGGACTGTTCTAATTCTGTATATTCAACTACATATATAAACCATGCCTATAGGGTTGTTCTAATTCAACCACATATAGATACTATGTCTATAAGGCTTTTGCATATAGAAACCATGTCTATAGGTATTCTGAATTATGCATATAAAAATCATGTCTATAGGTCCATTCTGAATTCTGCATATTCAAACTCATATAGAAATTATGCCTATAGGATTATTCCATCCTGCATCCAGATACCATGTTTATAGGTTTAAAACTAGTCTTCTACATCTAGATACTATGTCTGTAAGGCTTCTGCATTTTTACACACCGTCTATAAGGTTTTAAAATTAGCAACGTATAGAAATCATGCCTATGATCTGATTCGCCTCACTCGGTGTTAGACATTAAAACCAGTAGTAATGAATACTATCAGATGTAGAATCTGTAAACAACTCATCTAAATCCTATCTCTTTTTTAATAATCTGATTCTATCGCTTAGCAGTTTAATAAGTATGCATGCAAACAATTTGCTTCGATCCTTCTTGTTTCGTCTTTTGAATTCAGTAGATACCATGCCTATAGAATCTTTGTCCAACACTTAGGCAATCCATAGAGCAATAATTGAAAACTGAATTTGCTTTTGTTAATTATTACAACCAGCATGCATGCCTGATTCGGACTTCTTATCTGAGATATGCAATAAACTAAAACTGCCTTAACAACCTCATCTCCCTCATCGTTGATGCTTTTAATCATACCTAAACAATATGTGGAAGACATGCTACGTGTTTTGTTTTGAGGAGGTATACATGAGCTTCTATTTGTTTATATGTTTCCCCAAACATGCATATGTGTTGTGTATGTCGCTTTAGGATTTTTACCTTTGAAACTCCAAATAAGCCCAGCATCCCTCCCTTTTAGGATTAGTAGTCCTAAGTGCCTCCGGGACTGATAGGAATGGGACGGGTAATAGCATGCAATAAGTAATCAAGACCAATCTGCGCTTTAATACCTTAAAAGGGTGAAAAGGGTAGATATGGATATGATGACCACACGATAATGTCACGTGTAGACCCTCTTTGAGGAGTGATTACCGGATATTGTGTTGGGTGATCTATATTTTTCATAAACCTAGGACCCCTTTTCTTTTATTCTTTAGCATTTTTACTCCTTATTTTAAAAAAAAGCAGCTTTTCTAATTGTTCTTTCAAAACTGGTTTACTTTCAAATCCATTCTGTGTTGAAATCGCCTCTTATTTGAGCCTTATTTGCTTATATGTTAATTGCACACAAATTTACAATAATTGTCTGGCCGGGAATCACACTAGTGGATTCTGATGGGTACCTAACACCTTCCCATTGGAATAATTTCAAGCCCTTACCATATCTCTGATTACTCAAATCAAACCCTCTTGGTGTCCTAATGCACCCTAATCATTAGGTGGCGACTCTTAAAATCAAACCCAATTATCAAAAGGAATGAGTTGTCCCTCCAAATGTCACAAACCCGATTCCGCAAGGAAAAAAGGGGGCACGACACTCTCTTTTATTTTTGTAACACTTATACTATACCTTCTAATACCCCAACTCCTATCTGAATATTTCTCAAGGATAATGATATCATATCTGTGAGACTAAATTTCATGTGTTGGGTTTCACTACGTTTATCTTGCATGATCTACTGATTTATCTAAGACCTCTTGTCTAGCCATAACTAAGCTCTTCCTCAATCAACTACTAACTAATTGTTAGTCCGTGCTCAAATTTACATTCTGCGTAATCTCTCTTGGGTTGTTTCCTTTGTCTGAACTTACCTCTCGCACTAGCTCCGTATGTATCAACAGTTCATTCGCACTTATTTATTAATAACATCCTGGGAGGGAACCCTTATTGCATATCCATGCCAGCGTGCGTGTATAATGTTCTTGAGTCATAACATATCTGTAGGATGTGAACAAATGCAACCTCACCCCTTTCGCCTTTTTACCACATTCTTCCCCTACTAGTCCATAGTTACCTATTCATCGTCGTCATCTTTTCACATCCTCACTAACTCTTACTCGCCTTGCGGTAACCCTTCTCTACTCAGGATAACTGAATTTATTACGAACGAGGGTGACACCTAGTAACTAGAACACTTAGTCACTTAAGCTTAAATCTGCTCACAGTGCTTACTTTAGGGAATCGTCTTAGTGAATGACCTTTAATGGTTATTCTTCTATTGCTCATTCTATTATTTCCAGAATACGATCTCTAAAATACTCATGATGTTGACTATTATCAAATCCTTTGGTCCTTAAACTATGTTCAATTTTTTTTCTTGTTTACTAGCCCATACTAATTTCTATTACTTTGGAAGTCTAACTTAGCCTTCTAGTAATCATGTTGGAGTAACCAAATGATTTCTCGAAATAATGATATGTCTTCATGGCTTATACTTTTTATGGTATCAAGGACTGTCACCTCTTGTCTTTTCTTTCACTTGACTATGGACTCTGTCATCTTGTCATATTTTTAATTACAATTATCACCAATTTATCACATCTTACTCATAATACTTCATTTTCTCGCTTCTTATTCTCCTGCTAATATCTCTATCTATTACCTTATTCTGAAAACTTCAACAAAATATTCTTTTGCTTTTAGCTCCCCTTGCTCCATCTACTGGCTTTTCGGGTCGCCTAACATTATCCATTGACTAGGGACGGGAGCATTACTAAGGTAAATACTTATCCTTTCTAAGATTGCACTGCATGTCTTCTCAAATTTCTGAACATTCTAGTATTCATATTTGACTATTCTATTCTAGAGTGCATCATCTAGGTGTCTCACAAGGAGATTTATTACTACGTTTGCACTATCCATTGAAAATTTTAGCTAATGATAACAATCCATCCACCATTTTAGGTTATTCTAACCCAGCTGGATCCTGATGTCTCATTTTTCTCTTAAACAATAAATGTTAGCTCCCATAGGGCATAACTCAAATGGGTGTGGCCAATTGTATATATCTGTGTTACTGTCGAAAGTAACTCAGAATGCTTATATTTCTCTGCCTGAATTGTAAATATTGATAATCTTCACTAACTGGGTACCACGTATCCTTCTTCACCTTGCTTCTTTTACTTGTTGAAAGTTGTGTCTAACTTCTGATTCTCTTATTGCTTTTAACCATATAGGTTGATAGATATTCATGCCTTAGTGTTCCTTATCAACAAGCTTATACGTCTTAGCACACACATGATCTGCTGAAGACCTCATATTTACTCATCAGAAGCATGATGCAAAATCAAATTCTCTGACTCAACTCTTCTACAGCCACATTCAATCTCTTACCAACTGTCTTTCTAGATGTAGGTATTGTTGTATTACGAATAAAATAAAAGTTAGGAGTTTGAATCTTACAATTGAGCTCTACCACACGATCTAGAGTAAGAAGAAAAAGTAACATTACTAAATGCCCTGTAGCCTCCTGCTTATAAGTGTGGTGCACAATACACCCATAATCAAAACTCTACTAGACACAGCTTGTAGACTCCCTAGGATAGAACTGCTCTAATACCAAGTTTGTTATGCCCCAAACCTAACGTGCCATACTTGGCCCGAGCGTACCACTCTATAACCGTGAACTTTGGAGGGGTAACCCTCAACTTAGGTCGATGAGGCCATATTCTGAATCATCTAAAAATAACATCGACAACTAGCAATACCAAACTAAACATCTATATAGTGCTAGTAAAGGCACAATACTGATATAAAAAAAATGTACAGGACTCGTCTACAAGCCTCTAGAGATAACTAAACTGTATCATGGTCAGGAGCGGGCCTCGACCTATTGATCAAACATGTATATATAAAATGGACTCCAAGGTATAGACCTTGTAACTCCAAGGAAGTGGAGCTTACCAACCAAGATTATGTTTGACTTTGTCTACTGGGAAGGTTTATCCAAATGTCTTCCAAGACCTGCATGCATAAAATTCAGCATCCCCGGTAAAATGGACGTCAGTATGAAATAATGTACCGAGTATATAAGGCAAATTGAATAACTGAAGTATGAAACTGAACTGATAATATAATAAACTAAAAGCATCTGGGAGTCTAAGATAATATGAAGATATGCTTACCTGTTGATGCTGACTCAATTCTCTCAATATAATAAGTAAAATAGTTGACCGACTCTATAAGGCTCGGTATATAACTGCTTTTCCATCGTAGGCTCGCTCATAGGCGCTCGGCCATACTAGGCATTGTTCTCGGACATTCTAGGCTTGCTCATAGGTGCTCGACCACTATAGGCTCGTTATATAACGTTCCATCTAATCAGAGGTTGCCCAATAGGGGTCTGCCCATTGATTATAGCTCGATGGTGGTGAAAATACTATAATACTGTAAATATATAGGCTCTCTGCTCTCTTGGCTTAAAGAAGACAAAACTAAACTAAATATAAAATCCTGATAAGGGGGAGTGCTAGAACTTATGAGACTAAGAAATTGTATATATATTCAGGAATATTAAATTCTCTTTATGTCTCGTTATCAAACATATGTAGTTACTGGATCATGCCAAAATGAAGGAAAGGTTTAGCCTTAACATACCTTAACTCCATTGAGTCCTTAATACCTTCCAAAAAATTCTTCAAAAAACTCAACTCAATCTACCACAACATAAGGAGATTCAAAATCAGTGCTGAGTAAAGTCTAAGTCCACAACTTAAACTAGTAGCTCATTTACGTAAATTTGGGTAGCATATCCCCTGTAATAAGGCCCTCCTCGAATACTATATACCAACAACAACAAGAACACAACAATAACAATATGTATGCAGCATTTTCCAACTTTATCTCCATCACAATATACCACAAAACAGCCCATACAGCTTAATCACTTCACACATAAAATGATAACCAAAGTAGTGACAAACATCCTAAAAAATGTAACGACGAACGACCATCCCACCATTCCTCATTATGTGGTATTTCTACACACCTTTTATCTTCCAAAACTCCATAAAACATCATCACAAGGGGACAACACTAGTGGACTACAAAATAGCCCGCTAAAAGTGAAATAAATTGAATTCACGGCTTTCGATCACCGTCTTGTGAGTTCTAACTATTTGGAAATGAATTTATCAACCTTCCTTGACATTTAAAAGTTTAAATACAGAAAGTAGGCGTTTTCTTAACTATGAAGTACCTTCCAAAACTAAAATTACAAAGAAAACGAGAGGCGATATAGCGATACTTACGTCGTAGGGATCATTCAAACGTTATCGCTTCTTGATTTCGTACTCGGGATGTTAATCTTCTTTGGAACTCTTGTAGAGAGCTCAAGGAAAAGTTTTTGGCGGTTCTCTGGTTGTTTTCTACGAAAAATGAAGAGAAAGACAATTTAAAACCCTATATATATCAACTTTTGAAAAGTCAAAGAGGTGCTAGCTTGGTACCCTAGCATTGGCCCTTGTTCCGATGCTTATATATTTTTATCCGGATGTCGTATTAAAAAACAGATAATAGAGTTAGAAAATATATTACAAGACCTTCAATTTGATATATAATCTGTCCCAAAAATACCTCATATAAAACACGAAATATATTGCTCAAAAAGCGTTGGTGACACACCTACTTGTCACCTATGCAGTCTATGCAATGTCACAGAAACTGCAAATATCTCTCTACACCTATGTCATATCGATAAACGGTTTAATATGTTAGAAACTAGCCTCATAGATATTCAATTTTGTAGTAGATAATCCCCTACTTCCAAGTATATTTGGGGAAAAGCTCAGCTATATTTGACCTAAGTTTCAACACATTTATGAATGTAACTTGTGATGACCTTTTCCAACTTTTGTTCCACAACTCGCTTGACTGCAAAACATAACACATGTCTATCATATGACTAAAATTACTCATAACGTAATCTCCTTATAATTTTAAATACCATATTCTCACTCCAAAAGTAAATGTTATAATATTCCCAACTTGTCGACTTTTGACGAAACTTATTTTCTTCAATTCGTTTAGCTTCTAAGCCTTCCAACCCTCTTGGTACTTGGTATTCATGATCTTCAATATTTATAACCTCCATCGTGACATGATTAACTTACTTTTTGAACTCTTAAACATAATTTCATTTCTGAGCTTACATCAATTGACATAAGACATACTCTTACATACGAAAACAAGGGGTGTAAAACTCGCCACATCAAAGTCATCGTAACACATCCCCCCGTCGCCTCATATTCATCATATAGCCATCCAACAACTCACTGAGCCATAAATCCCTCTCTTAGGGACACTACCGAACATATATTTCCAAAAGCACATGCTCACCCAACTGAAATGGTGGAGCCCCAGATACGATTAAAACACGACCTCAAGTCCTCTAGACTGGTCCATCACCAGAACACGAAAAACACACCTCACACCTCATCCATGGAATTAAAAGTCGTCAATTCACAGTTGATACTGAGCACCCACATACGCATACGAGTAAGTGGAAGGAATTCAAAGAGATATGCTTCAAGCTGAATCAATGTCGTACGATAAGAAAAGAAAGATGGGAAGTTCATCCTAAATGCCCAGTAGCCTCTCGAAGATTGGTATGGATGTCATTATATGCATCCTCAAGACTCTACTAGACATTTGCTCATGACTCGTAGAACCTAGAGCTCTAATACAAATTGTCACAACAAAAAATTAACTAATCGTGATGACACCTAACCCAACCCGCTAGGTAAGCCAATTAACAATAAGCCAATTCAAATGAGATTTACTGAGAAAAATTGATGAAATAATAGAAATTTTATACATAAACCCAAGGACTGGTAGTACAAATCACGAGCTTCTTATACAGAGTATTCAAAGCTAGTATGAAATCATTATATCATCCGTTCGAAATACACAGTAACAAAATTACAATTCTAAACTACCAAGGACAAATGGTAGTTATAATCAATTGCAGGTACATTTCCAATTCCAGCACCCACCATATGCATCAACATCAGTTCCAAAATCTGCACGCAAGATGCAGAAGTGTAGTATGAGTACCATGTACTCAATAAGTAACTAACCTAACCTTTGATTGGACCAGTGAAGAGCTCGAAAGAAGGTTAGTGGCCAACATCAATAGCCATTGTATTCCCTTTTAAGCACTCAAACAAACATTTGAGATGCCCACTATGTATTGATTTGTGAATATAAACCTATTTCCTTTACCCTTCCGATACTAAAATGTAGAACCTTTACTGATATTGAAATACCGGGAGCCCGACACCATCCGAGGTGTAAATCCCCAGAAAACTTTGCTAAGTAATTTAATATTTCGTAGTGGCAAGGTAGGCTAATTATTTTATTTTGTGTGCAAGTGAGGATTCATGATATAATGGATATCAATTGGATATGTTAATAAGCGTATAAATCATATTATAAGTGATTTGGGGTCTAATGAGAGGCCTAAGTCTAAGCCAAGTTGGAAAATTTTATAGTGGACTAAAGTTGTGAATGAGTACGCACAAGACCTCACTTTGGAAAATCATATATACAGTTGTATAAAGTTTTGTGTGATGCACAACCTATCAAATTAAATCTCTTTGAGTCTAGTTTCGGTGCATCAAACCGTTTGACTTTTGGAGGTGTATATAGAGAGTTACGACCATTTTACTGGGCATGTGTCATATGCACGCCCAGGTGCGCGGCGGAAGCGCGGCTACGCATATTGAGAAGTATTCTGCCTTGTGAGGGCGGCCTTAGCGCTGGCGCGCTAGTGGCAAACCTCTAAATACACCTAAGGACGGGAAATGAGAGGATTTAAGTCATTTTTAAAGACTAGGGCATCTTCTTCATCCCCAATCCAACCAAGGCATCCAATTACACACCTAAGGTGAGTTTTTAAGTATGTATTCATTGTGATTTCACTTCTCAACCAATAGTTACAACATAATTTTGATTGAATTTCATAGGATTTCTTCAAAATCTCAAGAACATCCCAAAGTTGTCTTTCAAGATTTGGTCTACAAGAGGCAATCTTTTACCCTTAGACTTACATATATGGACTTATTATGGAATTATGAGTATGAATCAAGTATTACAATTTATGGTATGGTGATGGGAAGCCATAAATCCCCAATTTAAATACATGATCATGGTAGGGATTTAATGGTGATTATTTGATGGAATTTTGTTGGTTGGGTGTGAATGGTTGATCACACATGTGATGTTAGGAGTATAAATTGTTAAAGAATAATGGTGGGATGAATTGTTGGTAAATTATAGTAGTTGGATGAACTAATTATATGGTTATGAGATGTAAAGATCTATACCTACAAGGTGTTTGATAATATGCCTAAATGGCTTAAGTTATGGAATTTGTTACTAATATTGGTCCCATTGAATGTTATATTGTAGATTGAACTTGCTTAAGTGTATTGGATCATTGTAGTATCATTAAGGGGAAAATTTGAGGTATGTATGGCTAAAACCCCGTGTTTTAGAAATTGAGCTTCATCGGTGTTTGTGTAAATACGGTAAGATCAAAGTTAAATTGTTGTGTTGATTGTTGTTTCACATGAATTTGGGGTTGCGACCTTATATGAGTGAAAGATGTGTCTCAATATGATAAACGTGCTATTCTTGATAACTTGAAAGGGTGCAAGGAATATGAATCATGTACTGAAATGCTTACATCTTAAATTGAGATTGAAGCTGCATATGTTGTGTCGTCTATATGAAGTCTCATCTATGCTTATAATTTATTTTCTATTGTATGCACATATTATCTTAAATTACAAATCTAACATTGAAATTTGGAATGATGTGAAATGTGGCCTAGTGCCAAATATATGACGTGATAGTTGTGGCCCCAAGTGCCTATGAAATGACATATGTGAAACAAAGATTGAATTGATATGATTGATGGAAAAGGGAAACACCTTGGTAAGGCGGCCTAGCCGATTGGGCCGAGATTGGAGGCCATGTCGCACACATGGTGGTATTGTGTTGATATTGAATCCCGGATAAAAAGAGAAAATGAGATTGTGATTGAAGTGTATGTCTCAAGTGAGACTGAAATAAGGGTAATGTATTGAAATACGGCTTAACCGATCGGACCGTGATCGGACTCTGCTCAAGAAAGCGGTGGTATTGTGAATTATGATGAACAGTATTAAAATCCCCAAACTAAAGCTATGAAAATTATGTTAAAGCTATATGATTCCTTTTACTTGATGATGTAGTGATTGTTTAAAGCTTTTGTTGAATCCTTATGATTTTTTTGTCCTTATATGGTTGTTCTTTCTAATGAGATGGTGTATAGTTATACATACTAGTGCTATTCGATGGCACTAACATCCCTTTTGCCGGGGGCACTATGTCTTTAAATGGATGTAGGTGTTTCTATAGCAGGCAGTATTGGTCGCAGCTAGTGCCACATCATCCTTTCAGCTGACTTGGTGAGCCCCACTTCGTTTCGGGGTCCTGTCCCTTCTGTTTATCATGTACGTCGTATTTTGAGGTATAGCCGGAGCCTTGTTGCCGGCATTTCCATATTAATCTTCAGTTTTACTTAGAGGCTTCGTAGATAGATTGTGGGTGGTGTTTGATGTTGGGGATTTAAGTAGAAATGTTGGTATTTGGAAATCAAGTGTTTTTAAAAGAAACTATAGATTAGCAATATTTTGGATATTATGGTTGAAACTGCTAATGGAACCAAAATGAAAGTTGTTAATTAAATATTTTCAGAGTTTGAATAATGGAGTATATCTCCTCTTTATTCAAGGATGACTTTGGGTAGAATGAAATCTAGCAGGCTTGCTCAGTCAGGTTTACTCGCTTGAGCGCCGGTCGCACTCCTCGGCTTTAAGGCATGACAAACTTGGTATCAGAGCCTAAGGTTTTAAAGTATCCTAGGATGTCTCGGAGCCGTGTCTAGTAGAGTCTTTCATATCGATGTGTTGTCGACCACATCTATAAGTTGGAGGCTACATGGACATTTAGGAATGTTACCCTTCTTCAATACTCCAGATTGTGTGATAAAGCTTGACAATAAGATTATCTTCTAACTCATGCGTTGAGATTCAAGGTAAGTTTAAACGCTCTTTCATCTATTTCAAGTAATGTTGTCATGTGGCATGACCAAATGGGCAAAGGCCTGAATTTAAGGAGATGGAACATGTATCATGTTGGACAAATTGTACAGATATATGAGATACGTACACAGTACCAGAAGCATACTTTATATGAGAAAAGTGTTAAAATTGATCACCCACCTCCAAAGAAATATTGAATTGATAAGTGATATGTAAGCTTGAATAGCACCTGTGGGTAGTGTGAGAAGTAAGTAAATGATCCTACAGTGCAAAAGAAAATCTGTTGTATAAGCATGTGATATATGTAAGGCATGACCAGGAGAGTAATGACAAACATGTAGGTCTCTCACGGGAGACAAGAAGTCATAAAATTAGAGTCAATTGAATTCATAATGAGAAAACCCTTGTGCTATGAATGTTATAAGAATCCCATAAGTGTATGAAGTTGCGTTACACTCCTAAAGGATATTGATATGAAGAATTGGAATTCCAAACCCGTGTGGCTGAGTAAGAGCAGAGAACTTATGAGGTTAAAACCATTGTGACTTCAATCTCCTTAATAGTCGAACATATATGTGAGGGATAGAGAAATGAAACATATGTCCATGAAGTTGCTAAATTCAAGACTTGTGTAAAAATTCGGGACATTCGCCCTAAGTGGGGGAGGAATGACCATAGTAAGGCCACTTAAATACAACAAAACAAGAGTAAGACCATGTAGCTATGGTGCTTGAATATTTTGTTGAAGGCATGGGTAGTCTAGAAAAGTGATAATGGATAACGTGATTATCTGAAGGGATATGCTAATGATAGACCACTAGTACCCCCCCCCCCCCAATAAAAAGGGTGGAAGGTTAAGGAAGGTAAAGTCTTCATACAGGGCAATGTGAATAATAGGGTCAACAATCCTAGAAACTAAGAGTATGTTTATAAAGGGATTTTATACTTGTTAGAGGGTCAGGAATAATGGAACCTAAGTAAGTACTATAGGTCAAATGTGGAAGGTTGCGAGTTTTTAGAATGGGTTAATCATAGATCTGTGATTTAACCATAGTACCAAGACGTTAATAAAGGCAAAACGAGTGGGAGAAATAAATGTGATGCTATAATAACCCAAGAGGGTATTTGGTCTTGATGGAGAGACCCTAAAGAATCTTATAAGCAAAGAAGTGTTAAGTGATAAGACGATGAACACACTTTTCCACGGATATCCTAACAAGAGTTAAGAGGTGAGCAGGCTAAAACAAAAAAAATTAAGAAAAAAGACCATGTAATATGTGGAAGAGTGTGTGGCTATTCACTAGCTAGGAATAATGAGGCGAGAAGAAATAGGAAGAAAATCTATAAATTGAGATGTCCATGGTTATCTCAAAATAGTTCATATCAGAATGGTGGACTCGCCTGGAACACAAGTGTTAATAGAAGGTATAAAGGACTAACCGTAATGCAACCGACTAGGGTGACACCGAATATCAACTAAAGGATCTAGAGACAGTTCATGTCTACATACAATGGAAAGTGAGACTACTGGAGGTGAAGTTGTGGTATAATAAACTCACTAAACGAGGCACAATGATATTACAAGTTCATAGGAGGTAGACACGTGGGTGGCACAATAAGGCTATCAATTATGCACTATGAGCAAAATAGAATGGGAATGAATGTTCCAGTTAGAAATAAAAGATGGTACCAGCATATTGGCCAGGACAAAGGGCGATAAAAAAAGGGAAACACCACACAATCTACCCTTTGGGAAATGTTTGAAATGTAGTGAGAGAGGATGAACACTTGTTACGAATCAAACATGTTTAACATGATAGCTCTTAAGACACAATACCAACAAACACTATTGGTAGCTACAATAATGGTAATAAGGTGAGTTACTTATTGAGGATAGAGTAATTCTTACACTTAGAAGGAAAACAAGAAGTTTTTGTTGAAGAATTTGGGAAGATTTCAAGTTATTGTTCGGGCCAGTGCTCTTTCTGAGTTCAATATGTATTAAAGTTGTTGATACGTGTTTTGGGAAGTGTTTAATAGTATGTAGGGATCATGAGAATGTTCACAAAGGAAGTGTAGTGTTTTCTTAAATCCTATAAGGCACACAAGGAGGAAAGAGGTTAACTAGGAAAGGTCTGAGCACAATGTTACATTACATTTGATGTAATGTCGTGCATGTTGATGATATTAAGGTGTGTGCGTAGGCTAGAAGATGTATTCCTTTGAAATAGAGGGTTCTATAAGAAAACTCATCCAGTAATGTCTTTGTTGAGAATTTGGAAGAGCAAGTTGCAAGTACTCACATAAGATTGTAACCATATCAAGAAAATTATTGAAGAACTCAAATCCTAGGAGGTCATATGTAAGAGAAATGTGACATAGATGGTCCACTATTGATGCAACATGGCCAGGTGATCGCTTATGCTTCAAGGCAACCCAAGAATCATGAAAGGAACTATTCGACACATGACGTAGAACTTGCTACGGTAGTTTTGTATAAACATTTGGCGACATTATGTGTATAGGGTCCACGTTGATGTATTTATGAACCATAAGAGACTTCAATATATTTTTTTAAACAAAAGGAGTTTAATCTGAGACAGAGAGGATGGCTCGGGTTACTCAAGGACTATGATATTGAGATTCTCTATCACCCGAGAAAGGCCGATGTTGTGGCGGATGCTCTTAGCCGAAAATCGATGGGAATTTTGGCTCATTTGAAGGTATATCAAAGATCGTTGGCCAGGGAGGCTCACCAGTTGACTAGTCTAGGAGTTCGTCTTGCGGACTCTAGCGAAAGGGGAGTAATTGTGCAGAATATGGCTGAATCGTCGCTTGTAGTGGAGTTCAAAGAAAAGCATTACAATGATCCATTTTTAGAGCAGCTGAAGGAGGGAATTCATAAACACAAGACCACAACTTTTTCTTTTGGCATTGGTGATGGTATCCTACGGTGACAAGGGCGCCTATGTGTTCCAGATATTGATAGTCTTCGGGAAAGGATTTTGGCGGAAGCTAACACTTCTAGGTATTCCGTATGCCTAGGTTCTACAAAAATGTATCATGAACTCAAAGAAGTTTATTGGTGGAATAACATGAAAAAGGATGTGGCAGACTTTATGGCAAAATGTCTGAACTGTCAGCAAGTGAAGGCTGAACATCAAAGGCCTAGAGGATTGTTACAAAGCATTTAAATTCCAATGTGGAAATGGGAAATGATAAATATGGATTTTGTGGTAGGATTACCGCGCATTCTATGCAAGTTTGACTCAATTTGGGTGATTGTGGACCTACTCACGAATTCAACACACTTCTAGCTAGTTAAATCTACCGACATAGCAGAATAGTATGCTCAGTTGTATATCAAAGAAATAGTCATATTGCATGGCACTCCAGTCTCAATCATTTCAGATCGAGGGTCTCAATTCACGGCAAACGTTTGGAAGAAACTTCAGCAAGGTTTGAAACTCAAGTAAATCTTAGTACAATCTTTCATCCACAAACTGATGGGCAGGCATAGCGGGCCATTCAGACGCTTGAAGACATGTTGCATGCTTGTGTTCTTGATTTCAAAGGTAGCTGGGATGATCATTGGTCACACATAGAGTTTTCTTATAACGACAGCTTCCATGCTAGTATTCAGATGGCACCATTTGAGGCATTGTACAGTAGCAGATGTAGATCTTCCATTGGTGGTTCAAGGATGGGGAAGCTGATAGGGCCAGACCTTGTGCATCAAGCTAGGGAGAAGGTTAAGATTGTTAAGGAGCGGTTGAAAACTGCTCAGAACCGTCAAAAGTCCTATTCAGATGTTCGTCGAAGAGATTTGGAGTTCAAAGAAGATGATTGGGTATTTTTTAAGGTTTTCCCTATGAAGGGTATCATGCGGTTTGGAAAGAAGGGAAAATTGAGTCCGAGGTATGCCGGACCGTACAAAATCGTTCAGAGGATTGGTCAGGTGGCATACAAGCTTGAACTGCCACCCGAGATGTCATTGGTACACCCAGTCTTCCATGTGTCTATGTTGAAACAGGTAGTGGGAGATCTGTCCACTATTGTGCCAATTGAGTCTATTGAGGTTAATGAAGAATTGTCATACAAAGAAATTCCAGTTGCCATCCTTGATAGGCAAGTCCAAAAGATGAGAAATAAAGAGATTGCCTCCGTAAAAGTGTTATGGCGAAACCAGCAAAGTGAGGAAGCCACTTGGGAAGCCGAGGAATAAATGAAGAAGAAGTACCCCCACTTGTTTGGATAGCTATGTAATTAAGTATTCCTGTCCTATGAAGATGTTGAAAGCTTACCTTCTATGAATTATGTATCACATGGTTAGTTGATGATAATAGTGTTTCTTTTCTATAAATGCATTGCTTATGGGGCCACGATTGGCATCATTTTATATTATGTTGCATCTTTGGATTATGTATATGTTGATAGGATGCGTTTCTTGGATTCTCTGACAGTTGGATAGGCTCAGTTACAAGGGAAACTCTGCCGAAATTTCTGAAAAATTTGGGAGTTAGTCAAAATTTGGGAGTTAAAGATGCAAGAGAAAGGAGATGAGTTATATTAAGTATTTGCGGATTGACTCCAATTATCATCTGAGGATGAATGATCCTAAGAGGGGGAGAATGCAAAGCCCCAGAAAATATTGCTAAGTAATTTAAGATTTCGTGGTGCCAAGGTAGGCTAGTTATTTTATTTTATGTGCAAGTGAGGATTCATGATATAATGGATATAAATTGGATATGTTAATAAGCGTATAAGTCATATTATAAGTGATTTGGGGTCTAAGGAGAGGCCTAAGTCTAAGCCAAGTTGGAAAATTTCATAATGGACTGAAGTTGTGAATGAGTACGCACAAGACCTCACTTTGGACAATCATATCTCCAGTTATAAAAGGTTTTGTGTGACTCACAACCTATCGAATCAAAGATCTTTGAGTCTAGTTTCCGACTCATCAAACCGTTTTTCATTTGGAGGTGCATACAGAAAATTACGATCATTTTACTGGGCATGTGTCATATACGCGCCCAGGTGCGCGACGGAAGCGCGGCCACGCATATTGAGAAGTATTCTGCCTCGTGAGAGCGGCCTTAGCACGGGCGCGCTAGTGGCAGACCTCTAAATACACCTAAGGACGGATAATGAGAGGATTTAAGTCATTTTTCAAGACTAGGGCATCCTCTCCATTCCCAAGCCGACCAAGGCATCCAATTGCACACCTAAGGTGAGTTTTTAGGTGTGTTTTCATGGTGATTTAACTTCTCAACCAATAGTTACAACATGATTTTGATTGGATTTTATAATATTTCTTCAAAATCTCAAGAACACCCCAAAGTTGTCTTTCAAGATTTGGTCTACAAGAGGCAATCTTTTACCCTTAGAGTTACATATATGGAGTTATTATGGAATTATGAGTATGAATCAAGTATTACAACTTATGGTATGGTGATTGAAAGCCATAAATCCCCAATTTAAATACATTATCATGGTAGGGATTTAATGGTGATTATTTGATGGAATTTTGTTGGTTGGATGTGAATGGTTGATCACACATGTGATGCTAGGAGTATAAATTGTTAAAGAATAATGGTGGGATGAATTGTTAATAAATTGTAGTAGTTGGATGAACTAATTCTATGGTTATGAGATGTAAAGATCTATACCTACAAGGTGTTTGATAATATGCCTAAATGGCTTAAGTTATGGAATTTGGTACTAATATTGGTCCCATTGAATATTATAAAGTAGATTGGGATTGCTAGAATTTCCGAAACGTTGTAGTAACTTAAGGAAAACTTAAACAAGGTATGTATGGCTAAAACCCCGTCTTTTAGAAATTGAGCTCCATCGGTGTTTGTGTGAATACGGTAAGATTAAAGTTGAATTGTTGTATTGATTGTTGTTTCACATGAATTTGGGGTTGCGACCTTATATGCGTGAAAGATGTGTCTCAATATAATAAACGTGTTATTCTTGATAACTTTAAAGGGTGCAAGGAATATGAATCATGTACTGAAATGCTTAGACCTTAGATTGAGATTGAAGCTGCATATGTTGTGTCCTCTATGTGAAGTCTCATCTATGCTTATAATTTATTTGCTATTTTGTGCACATACTATCCTAAATTACAAATCTAACATTGAAATTGGGAATGATGTGAGATGTGGCCTAGTGCCAAATATATGACGTGATAGCTGTGGCCCCAAGTTCCTATGAAATGATATATATGAAACAAAAATTGAAATGAGATGATGATGGAAAAGGGAAACCCTTGGTAAGGCGGTCTAGCCGATCGGGCCGAGATCGGACGCCATGCCGCACACATGGTGGTATTGTGTTGATATTGAATCCCGGATAAAAAGGGAAAATGAGATTGTGATTAAAGTGTATGTCTCAAGTGAGATTGAAGAGTATGTCTCAAGTGAGGAAACCTAGCCGATCGGGTCGAGATCGAACTCCGCTCAAGCTAGCGGTGGTATTGTGAACAATGATGAACAATATGAAATGCCCCAAACTAAAGGCTATGGAAATTATGTGAAAGCTATGTGATTCCTTTTATTTGATGATGTAGTGATTGTTTAAAGCTTTTGTTGAATCCTTATGATTTCTTTGTCCTTGTATGGTTGTTCTTTCTAATGAGATGGTGTTTAGTTATACATACTAGTGCTATTCGATGGCACTAACGTCCCTTTTGCTGGGGACGCTATGTCTTTAAATGGATGTAGGTGTTTCTATAGCAGGCAGTATTGGTCGCAGCTAGTGCCACATCATCCTTTCAGCTGACTTGGTGAGCCCCACTTCGTTTCGGGGTCCTGTTGTGAGCACGTGATTTTTGCCCTACATGAAAATAACTCCTAAAAATAGACCAAAAATAATTTTTATTGATTTTAGGAATTTTTCTTTATTTATTTGCATTTTATGCATTTTTAATATTTTTAAATCATAGAAAAAATTTTAAAAATTTGTCATTTTTACATATTTAACTTTTAGTGTTTTAAATTAGCATTTTCCTTTAGTTTAAAGTTAATTAGTTGTTTTAATATTAAAAATAAATATAGAATTTTAATTTCTACAAAAATAGATTAATTAATTAAAGAAAAGAAAAAGGAGAAAAAGAAATTAGGAAGAATGTATCGTTGGTCTTGTTTCTTCTAAAATTGGGTTAGAATTCAAATTGACCCAATTCCCACTAGCCAAGCCCAATACCATATCCAATACGCTCTTGACCCAAACTCTTTTTTTTTTATAAAAGGCAAGACCTAGGCCTAAAGGCATCAGATTTTTTCATACACTTGAGACCTCTTCCCTTCTAGACAAAGAAAAAAGAAAAACGGCACACCTTCCCTTTCGTTCTCCTTCTTCTTCATTTCTAAAAAAACACAGATAAAGAGAACAAAATCCTCCCCTTCCAAAAAAAACCTTAGCCTCCCATCTCTAACATCACTCAAAAAATCAAAAAAAAAAGAAATCGATCAAAAAAAAAAGAAAAGAAATCAGAAGCACACACAAAATTGTTGAAACAAGAGAAATGAGAAAACTGGAATTCTCAATGGGATTTGAAGGGGACTGGTTTCGAAATTTTCCTTTCTTTCTGGGTTTCTAAAGGTTGTTTTGAGCCACGGAGTTGGTGTCTTGTTGAGCTTCATTTGGTCCTTTCGTCTATTCATTTGGTGTTTTTAGCCAATTTTCGAACAGCTAGGTATGTATTTCTGTTCGTATGCCCGGATCTGATTTGTTTTGAGATTATGACAATATGTATTGGCTTCTGACGCTGCATTTTTGAATAAGAGAGTCATGCGGCAATGGTGATTTTACTGAAAAGTTGTCGGTAGCTATCTTTATTTTTCATATTATTTAATTAACTTAGAACATGTCGTCAGCTCTTTAGTTGGTATTAGCTTGTATAACTCTAGCTAGCTCTTATTTTTCTTGATTCAATTGTATGATTTTATGTTTGTTTTTTTAATATTTTTTATTATTATTAAAATTGGCCACAAGATACATTGCTCGGTGGTAATTTTGTGACAAAATTATTTTTATATCAAATGCTAGTAAGTAGTTCTGACCGTGCTTTTCTTTACTAACTTGGCAATGGCATCAAAATATGTCTCTGCTAGAGGTGTAGCTAAATGAGGCAAAAATAATAATAAAACATAAAAGAAGCACATATTGCTCATTTACCTCTCCAACTGTGTAGTATAAGCATATATATTATAAAAAAATGAAATCATATATAGGAGTCTTTTTCAATTCTGACATATATATGTAAGTCTCTCAAACGTGTCTATACTTATGACTACATGCTTTTGTTCTCTATAAAATTTGTGTGAATGAAGTACGTTTTTTTTACAATTTATTTCATTTAGCTGTTGAGCTCCCTTACTGGTTTAGCTAGCGAAATATTTATTCATGTGATTATGTCGTTTTATCTCAAATGGTAGCTTGAAGATGCGTAGTTGCTTTAGGCGCGCTATTTTAAAAATTACCTTCCTAAACTCGGGTGTGCATTTATGTGACCCAAATCCAAATCTCAACAACGTTAGATAAAATGTGTCGTGAACCACGGGTGCATTTATATGACGTGGTTCCAGACGTATTTTAGATGATGTTGAATCTTTCCTAAAAATAATTAAACAAAAGCGGTTATAAAGTTAAAATTGTATAGGGTTAAAACATGTATTAGAATAAGACAATAGGCCAACTATAATAGTTGAGCGACCGTGCTAGAACCACGGAATTCGGGAATACCTAACACTTTCTCCTGGGTTAACAAAATTCCTTACTCGGATTTCTGTGTTCGCGGACTATAAAATAGAGTCAACGTTTTAGTCGATTCAGGATTTGAAATCAGTGAGTTGGGACACCATAAAATTATCCCAAGTGGCGACTCTAAATTTTTAATAAAATAATCCCGTTTCGATTGGCACTTTAAGTTAGAAAAAACTCCCTTATACTCCCTTCCGGAGTGTAGGAAAAAGGAGGTGTGACAGCTCTGGCGACTCTGTTGCGGAGTAAGAACCCAGAATCTCTGGTTCAGGATTCAGAATTCGAGCTTAGAATAATTGTTGTATTTGTCTTTATTTATTATCTGATTTTATTCACATGTTTGGGCCTAATGTGCTAAGTGCTACTTTTTACCGCTTTGATATTATCTGAATTGTATATAAACTGATATGAAACCCTTCTCTTCTCATCTTCAGGGATGTGCACGCTGACGTGACTCCCTATTCTATTAGTGTCATACCTTGAAATAATAAAGAAACTCGAACAAGTTACAAAGCCGGATGGCCTTTTGGTTCCCGGTACGTAGCCCCCTCCTTGGCTCGAGTTGTTGCTCGGGTGCACAAGTCTAGAACAGTATACCCAGGTTTTATACTTAGAATAACTCAGCCTCATGCTGGATCCCTAGTAGGAATGTTTGTTTGCATCATATGCATTTGACTTTGGAGACTCAACACAGGGGTTGGGTCTGTCTAGGACAGGTGTACCCGAAATAAAAAGACCATCCTATTGCATCCTATGTGCTACATGTTGCAATTTTCCAGGGTAAAAAGGTCATTTGGTGGACCAATAATAGTTGAGGGCAAATTAAAAAAAAAAGAGAAAAAAAGAAAAAGAGAGAGTGAAGTGTGAAGATAAAGCGAATGGGGCCTATTATGTTTTCTGTCACATTTTTGTTAAAACAAAAGCTTGAAAATTCAAAAAAAAAGGATTTTGCACTTTTTCATCATTTTTCGAAAATAAAAAATTCAAAAAAAAGAAGGAAAAAGAAAATCCAAAAAAAAGATGTTGCATTTTTCCTCATTTTCAAGGAAAAGGCAAAAATATGTTTTCTCTAAATTAGTTGTTTTTGTTTTAATTCTCGCCGTATCCAATCTGCCCGAACTACACGAACCTGATTCTCATCTCTCGGGGCGGGATACGTAGGTAACTCATATAGGGTCCGATCTTCCTAGTAAGTCTTAGGTTCTTGGCTTCGCGGGGTCTTAGCCAAATCTTGCATTTTATCCACTTTTAGCCGCATAGGTTAATTTTGCAGAAATAGCTTCAATCATGTCTGACATGTGTCTAGTAAGGAATGTTACTGTCTCACATAGTGTTGGTTTCTGTTTTCTCATACAGGTGTGGATCTACTTACAAAAGCTTGGGCATGACAAACGCCTTAGGACCATCCATTCAGGAGTTTGCTTAAGGAGATTTTTTTTAGTTATTATGTTTTGAGTCTGTTGTTTTATTTAGGTCGTCTTTTACCTTCTAGTTTGTATAGTAATGTTGGGTATTTCATTTTTGTATTGGAAAAAGATGTGTTATAAATCAAAAATCCAAAAAAAAAGGATATTTTGTGTTTTTATATTTCCGTTAGAATTTTCTTCTGGAATACTACTCCTAGAAATTGAAAACAAAATCGTTTGATGTGGTTCTTCCTTTAGGCAATTAATATCTAGAACTTAAAATAAAAATTTATTTTTATATTTCCTTTAGTATATTAGGACTAAAAAAAGAGAATTTTTGTTTTTTAGTACCTCTTTAAAGGTTTTTTCTAAGATATTGATTCCAAAAATCCGCAAAAATTTTCTTTTGAGGTTTTTTCTTTGCGAAATTAATGAAAAATGAATAGAAAAAAAATTCTTTTATTTTTACTAGATTTAGGACATTGTACATAGAAGAAATAAGATACCTTATCTTCTGTTTATTTTTAAAAATTTCTTCTTTAGGTAATTAAAAATTGAAATCCAAAAACAGTTTTTATCTTTTTCATTTCTCGTTACGAAGTTTTTCTTCAGGGATATCAAATGAAAATTCAAAAAAAAAAAGGAGTCAAAAAATATCTTTCTCTTCTAGGATTTTTCCTTAATAGAGTATTTGTTTCCAAAAAGAAAAGAAAAAGAAAAAAAATCTGTTAAGCTTGAGTTTAGAATAGGTTATAGAACATTAAGTCTAGAAAATTCAAAAAAAGGTTTTGCTTCTTTTATTTCTCTTTTCTCATCGGATTAGTCATTAAGGTAAAAAAAATTGAGAATGTTAGTTTGTTTCCTTTATTCCTGATTTTCCCGAACTACGCAAAGATCTAATTCATGCGGCGTTATGATACGTAGGCAGCCTACATAGGGTTCGATCGAATCATTTTTTATATTATTAAAATAAAAAAAGGAAAAAAAAGAAAAAAAGAAAAAGAAGAAAAAAAAGAAAAGAAAGAAAAAAAAAGAGAAAAAAGATGGTGAAATTATAGAATGTGAGAAATGAGAAGGAAGAAAAAGAGCGATAATCAGAAAGAAAAAGGGGAAAGAAAATGAGAGAGCTAAGAAGTGCTAGAAAAGCAAAGAAAGGAGAGGATTGAAATGAACAAATTGGGATGATTCCATATGACCTTCATACCCTCTAAGTCATTCTAGAACCGTTAATTATTGCTAGGTGCATTACACGCAATGTGATATTTTTACTGTTAAATGCCCTAACGCTAACAGGATGACCCCATTATGTTCCTTTTCGTTATCTTCATTTCGCAGAAAGGTGGTTGGTTTGTGGTTCTTAATGTGGTAACTCTTCTCTACAAGATAAGGTCGAAAGGCAATGGAAGACGGCAACAGAATTGGGTCGGTTGATACAGGTGCCCGAAAGCAGTTGGTTGAATAGGACACTGGTTTGGCTGATGAGGTAAGGATGTTATAATAACACATGATGGACATGTATTAGGCCTGGATGATTGGGAATGCACCACCCCCGCCACCACCTAGCTTCTTAGATTCTACCCTTACCCAAACTCTGGTCATAGTGTCAGATGATCCCCCATACTCTCTAGATCCACTAGTTTATCACAGCATTCCCAACCACCCTAGCAGCTCCATCACTCATCCTCCAATTACCTCTCCCCAAAATTACCCTCCTGTCATATCCACTATTTCCAACAATGAGTACCCACTCAAAGCTCATGATGCCCAATATTACCCCTTAAAGGTTTCCCACAAGGTTCCTGACTCATATAAGAAGAGCCCTCGGGATGAGCTTCATGCTGAAAATGAAAAAGTTACAGGAAAGAAGGGAGAGATGAGATAACCGGGAAGCTGAAAAGCATAGAACAGTCTTTAAAGAACATGCAAGGGACGGGAGACCAGGTTAACATATCTTACAAAGAGTTGTGTACGTTCCTTGACGTTCGCCTGCCCGCAGGGTTTAAAGTGCCAAAGTTTAACTTGTATGATGGGTGTGGAGATCCGGTAGCCCATTCGATGGATTATTTCAGTGAAATGATAAGTGTTGGCAAGAAAGATGATTTGTTGATGGTGTATTTCACTGAAAGCTTGACTGGGGCAGCTTCGGAATGGCATAATCGTCAAGATGTCGGTAAGTGGCACACATTGGGTTATGTGGCTCAAGATTTTGTGCGACGCTTTCAGTGTAATGTAGACTTTGTCCCAGACCGCTCCTCCCTATCCCAGATGGAAAAGAAACCCAAGGAAAGTTTTAAGGATTTTTGGCTCAGATGGAACGAACAAGTTGCTCGGGATAGTCCTCCCATTGATAGAAAAGATGTTGTTGATCCCTGCCAACGATAGTGTCCAGTGGTAGTTCATGCTAAACGCTTTCAGCCTCAATATCGACCCCGCGGATATCCTTGTAATCCTCCCCACTACTACTTCTCTCCACAGAACCCCCAAAATCGTACATCACTTTCCCGATACCCCGTCCACAATGCGCCACCATATGCTCCATATCCACGAGGCCCGCGATGGCCCGCACCACTTCCATAAATGTCTTACCCACCCCCTCAGGCATTTCAACCACCTGTTCGCAAAAGGTTCCAACTGAGGCCAGAATACAAATTGAAAAGACTACTAAAAAAAGAAAAGGCTTTCACCCCTATTGGAGAATCATATGCCAGTTTGTTCCAAATGTTGAGGCAATTGGATATGTTGAAGCCGAATCAAATAAAAATGTCAAACCCTCTACCAAAGAAGTTTGATTTTTCTCAAAGGTGTGTATATTGCTCCAATGCCTCGGGTCACAGTACAGAAAAGTGTTGGCACCTGAAGAATGTGATTCAGAAGCTTATTGATGCAGGTGACCTTACCGTGCAAAATTCAAATGCAGCAGATACTAGCCAAAGTCCATTGCATGTTCACAATAAAAGGCATATGGAGGACATGATTTGTGTGGAAGAGGAATATGAGAACTATTCTGAGATCCGCGGAGGGCCAGTTGCTGCAAGGCTTTCAGCGCTATCACTCTTGGATCCAAAAGTTGATCATAAGAACAAGCCGGCCAAAGGGACCCAAAAGCAATTTTCTAAGGACAATGGGATGAAGACTTGTGAAGGCTCTAGAAATGTTGATATTGAACTCAGTGGCTAAGATGCAGAGCTTGGTAATTGGAAAGACGCTCCTCTCTTAGCTAGATGGGGAGGAGTCTTGGCAGTTTATTTTGTTGTCATTTTTGTTGTCCGGGTTATTTTCAGGGTTGTAATCCGGATATTGTCTTGTGACTCACACCCTTCTATCCTTTTATTTTGCCGAGTTCGTTTAGTCGTAGTAGCTCGTTTAGTGTTGTCTAGGTTTATTCCAGGGTTGTAACCCTAGTTTAGTTTGCTTGTTTTGTTGTTCAAACCTTTTCACCATCTTTCTAATGCAATTTTCTGTTTTCTGTTATTTCTAGTCATTTTTCTTTAGGTCTCTTTTCTTTATTAGTCATTTCCATGTGGACTCTAGTGACATGAAATGCACGCGTTACTCTCAGCCTGGTTCTAAAAGTTATTTTAATCATGAAGTAATTTGGGAGATGATATGGACATTTGATGGAAATAAGTGAAGGGATTTTGAGATCACAAAGCTCGAATTGTGTGAAATTGGGGCAGATAGAACATAAAGAAACACTATTGAAGCGCATCCTGCCGCATCGGGTTGAAGCTAAAGGCAAGTTGGCCCCAAATTGGCCGGGGTCGTTCATCGTAATGAGAGTGTTGTCCAATGGTGCTTCATATTTAACAGATATAGAAGGCAAATCTGTAGATATGGCTATCAATTCTGATGCAGTCAAAAGATATTATGTATGATTTCTTTGGTTAAATTGTGTTTGTTTATACTTGGCATGTTTTGAGGATTGGAATGACGAAGGCATTTTGTTCTTCTATCTAAACATTTTATCCTTTGTTACCCCTTTGAGACTTATTTATTTCCTTTCATACCTTCTTTTGGAATCAGTAGCAAAATTCAGTAAAGAAGTAAATAAAAGAGAAGAGAAAAGAAAAGGAAAGAATAGAAAAAAAGAAAAGAGAGAAAAAAGGAAAATAAGAAAAAAGGAGAAAGAAAAATGGGAAAAAAGTAAAGAAAAGAAAAAAAGAGAGAAGAGTACAAAAACAAAGCAATCTGTATGTCATGAACTACGTTCGACCTGATTCCTTTTATGGATACGTAGGCAGCCTCACGTTTCGATCATATCAAAATAAAATTCAAAAGACCCCAAGCAAAGAAACTGGGACAGAAGTTGTGGTTACTGTAAGAGATATGATTTCAAAAGTTGTAATTTTGAGCCCTTTTAAGCTGTTTTTGAGCCTTTATCCTTTCTTTCTAACCCCATCCAAAAGCCCGCATTACGGTCCAAACAAAGATCTTCTAATCAATCTTTGAGTAATGCCAAGTCAAGCAAGTTAGAGGTATGATTCACATCAGGGGCAACACTCTGTGCTGCACAAGAAAAACAAAATGAGAGAGTCTTATCGGTGAAAACCTTCACAGGCACCATAAGGCAATGATAAGTTGAGAGAAACAATAAAATGAGAGAGGCTTGATGGTGAAAACCCTTCGGGCACCACAAGTCGAATAAGGATCGTGAATCATATTGGATAATCAGAGCATTGAAGCCCAGTTTCACGTTTTAGAGGTACAACAAGAGTTGAACATCAGACTTAGGCCACTTAATCCACGGGTGCATGTCATTGTCATTAGAGTTGGTATCCACATCTGATAAGTTTCTACTTTGTAGTTTTCTTGTTAGGAATCATCTCTTTCCTTTGTCCTTTACTTTGTTCCTTTTGTCTTGTTTACTTCCTCTTCATGAGTCTATTTGGTCAGAACAAGTGAGAAATGACTTCTAAATTTGCCACCAGCTTTCCAATTGCACAAAACGGGATCTGGCTATCATATCAAAGTGGCATGAGTCAGGAAAAGAACAACAAGCGCACTGAGTTGGTAACAATCAACATGCTTTGGGATCCATGTGAAATACAAAGGTTTGGTATATATCAGTTCATGAACAATGCAACAGATGGAGGGTGTTAGGTGAACAGATCAAAGGTATTTTCTATGATAAAATTGACAAAGAAGGTGGCTAACCAGTGACAAGCAAGGTCTTCCAAGCAGAAATCAAGTTGTCATGGCGAGTGAAGGGACAATAGAACACAAGGCCAAGGCCAGTGGTTTAAGTCGAGAAAGAACAACATATGCACTGAGCGGGTGGCGATTGTCAATTCATGTGAGACACAAAGGTTTGGTAAATGCCAGTTCATGAGCAATGCAACAGGTAGAGGGTATCGGGTCTGAATGGAGACGAGGTATTTTCTGTGATAAGGGTGACAGAGAAAGTGGTTAGTCAATAAACAAGCAAGGTCTTCGAGTGGAAATTAAAGTTATTATGGGAAATGAAGGAGCAGTCACTGTCGAAGTTCAAGGCAACAAACCAACCACCATGTTTAAATTCACAAAGTTTTCTTTGATTGAAACAGGGGCAGAAAATTTCGATTGTTTTGGAGGGACCCTCTGTAAAGAAAGGCAGGCACCAAACAGGTTTGACATTAAATTTTCAGGACCCTCCTGAAAAATAGGACCTAGTTTAAAAATCAAAAAAAATTATGAGTAGCAAGATCTAGCATAAATGTACCCAAAGGAATATAAGTTGGTTTCAAAGTTTTTATTCATGAGATAGGATTCAATTAGGAGTTGTCAGGACCATTCTGAATAATGGGACTTAGCTTTAAGATTTCCATTAGATAGCAAGATTTAGCATAAGTTATGTTGTAGGTTAGTATAATTCAGCCGTAAGAATTGTCACTCTTAAGGTAAGACTTGATTTTTTATTTTCAGGACCCTCCTGGATAATGGGATGTAGTTTAAAAACTTGCTTGGATAACAAGAATTAGCACAAGGCATACCTTCAGAAGATATAATTTAGCTTAAAATTGTCATTTAACTAGGAGTTTTCAGGACCCTCCTGGATAATGGGATTAAGCTTTCGAATTCATAGAGATATTTGGTAACATGATTCAATTATCACTCACAGATGCGCCCAGCACCAAACTGTGGCAGGAAAATTTCTTTTGTTTTGTTCGTTTTGTTGTAATCAGGTTCAAAGGCAGTAGTTTCAGGGAATACAACTCATGTTTCGGCAATCAGGCGCCCACCTGATGAGCAAGGGAATACAGGTCAAGTTTTGGTAATCAGGCTCCCATCTGGAGAGCACAGGAATACAGTTAAAGTTTTGGCAATCAGGCGCCCACCTGGAGAGCACGGGAATATAGTTCAAGTTTAGGTAATCAGGCGCCCACCCGGAGAGCACGAGAATACAGTACAAGTTTTGGCAATCAGGCGCCCACCTGGAGAGCACAGGAATACAGTTAAAGTTTTGGCAATCAGGTGCCCACCTGGAGAGCACGGGAATACAGTTCAAGTTTAGGTAATCAGGCGCCCACCCGAAGAGCACGAGAATACAGTACAAGTTTTGGCAATCAGGCGCCCACCTGGAGAGCACGGGAATACAGTTCAAGTTTTTGCAATTAGGCGCCCACCTGGAGAGCACGGGAATACAGTTCAAGTTTTGGCAATCAGGCGCCCACCTAGAGAGCACGAGAATACAGGTCAAGTTTTGGTAATCAGACGGCCACCTTGAGAGCACGGGAATACAGTTCAAGTTTGGCAATCAGGCGCCCATCTGGAGAGCACGGGAATACAGTTCAAGTTTTGGAAATTAGGCGCCCACCTGGAGAGCACTGGAATACAGTTCAAGTGTTAGCAATCAGGCGCCCACTTGGAGAGCACGGGAATACAGTTCATGTTTCGGCAATCAGGCGCCCACCTGGAGAGCACGGGTATACAGTTCAAGTTTTGGCAATCAGGCGCCCACCTGGAGAGCACGAGAATACAGTTCATGTTTTGGCAATCAGGCGCCCACCTGGAGAGCAAGGGAATACAATTCAAGTTTCGGTAATCAAGTGCCCACCTGGAGAGCACGGGAATACAGTTCAAGTTTTGGCAATTAGGCGCCCACCTGGAGAGCACGAGAATATAGTTAAAGTTTTGGTAATCAGGCGCCCACCTAGAGAGCACGGGAATATAGTTCAAGTTTGGGAAATCAGGCGCCCACCTGGAGAACACGAGAATACAATTAACGTTTTGGCAATCAGGCGCCCGCCTGGAGAGCACCGGAACACAGTTCAAGTTCAGTAATCAGTCACCCACCTGAAGAAAAGGGAAAGCATTTCGGATCACAATTCAAGTCGGCAACAAGGGAACTTCACCCGGGGAATACAAGTCAGAAGGCAACGGGAATCACAAGATCAAGTTTGAAGATACAGATAGGAATTTTTTAATGCATAGATCATAGTTTAGTCTAGCTTCTTTTGTTTTGTTATGGTGTAATAAGGAGTTCAGTAAGCAGTAGCAGTAGCATCAATAGTGAAATCACAGCTTCATGGTATGCCCAGCTACTGGAACTTTCCGAACTACATTGACCTGATTCCTTTATGACCAAGGATATATAGGAAACCTCGGAAGTAGGGTACGGTCAAATCTTTCAAAAAATGCTTCTCACGGAGTATTCAAACGGGCAAAAATCGCTCGTATCCACTCTCTTTATCTTTGCACGAAAACCCTTCGGGTTTCCAAGCAAAGAGGGGCAGCTGTAAGCACGTGATTTTTGCCCTACATGAAAATAACTCCTAATAATAGACCAAAAATAATTTTTATTGATTTTAGGAATTTTTATTTAATTATTTTCATTTCATGGATTTATAATATTTTTAAATCATAGAAAAAATCCTAAAAATTGTCATTTTTACATATTTAACTTTTAGTCTTTTACATTAGCATTTTTCTTTAGTTTTAAGTTAATTAGTTGTTTTAATGTTAAAAATAAATAAAGAATTTTAATTTCTACAAAAATAGATTAATTAATTAGAGAAAAGAAAAAGGAGAAAAGGAAATTAGGAAGAATGTATTTTTGGTCTTGTTTCTTCTAAAATTGGGCTAGAATTCAAATTGACCCAATTCTCACAAGCCAAGCCCAATACCATATCCAATACCCTCTTGACCCAAACTCTTTTTTTTATAAAAGGCAAGACCTAGACTTAAGGGCATCAGATTTTTCCACACACTTGAGACCCCTTCCCTTCTAGACAAAGAAAAAAAGCAAAAACGACGCACATTCCCTTTCTTTCTCCTTCTTCTTCATTTCTAAAAAATCACAGATAAAGAGAATAAAATCCTCCCCTTCCAAAAAAAACCTTAGACACCCATCTCTAATATCACTCAAAAAATAAAAAATAAAAAGAAATCAATCAAAAAAAAAAGAGAAATCAGAAGCACACAAAAAATTGTTGGAACAAGAGAAATGAGAAAACTGGAATTCTCAATGGGATTTGAAGGGGACTAATTTCGAAATTTTCCTTTCTTTTTGGGTTTCTAAAGTTTTTTTGAGCCACAGAGTTGTTGTCTTGTTGAGCTTCATTTGGTCCTTTCGTCTATTCATTTGGTGTTTTTAGCCAATTTTCGCACAACTAGATATGTATTTCTGTTCGTATGCCTGGATCTGATTTGTTATGAGATTATGACCATATGTGTTGGCTTCTGACACTGCATTTTTGAATAAGAGAGTCATAGGACAATGGTGATTTTACTGAAAAGTTGTCGATAGCTATCTTTACTTTTCATATTGTTTAATTAACTTAGAAAATGTCGTCAGCTCTTTAGTTGGTATTAGATTTTATAACTCTAACTAGCTCTTATTTTTCTTAATTCAATTGTAAGATTTTATGTTTATTTTCTTTAATATTTTTTATTATTATTAAAATTGGCCACAAGATACATTGCTCAGTGGTAATTTGTGACAACATTATTTTTCTATCAAATTGCTAGTAAGTAGTTCTGACCGTGCTTTACTTTACTAACTTGGCAATGGCATCAAAATCTGTCTCTGCTAGAGGTGTAGTTAAATGAGGCAAAAATAATAATAAAACATAAAAAGAAGCACATTTTGCTCATTTACCTATCCAACTGTGTAGTATAAACATATATATTATAAAAAATGAAATCATGTATAGGAGAGTCTTTCTCAATTCTGACATGTATATGTAAGACTCTCAAACGTGTCTATACTTATGACTACATGCTTCTAGTCTGTATGAAATTTGTGTGAATGAAGTACCTTTTTTTTACAATTTATTTCATTTAGCTGTTGAGCTCCCTTACTGGTTTAGCTAGCGAATTGTTTATTCATGTGATTATGCCGTTTTATTTCAAATGGTAGCTTGAAGATGCGTAGTTGCTTTAGGCGCGCTATTTTAAAAATTACCTTCCTATACTCGGGTAAGCATTTATGTGACCCAAATCCAAATCTCAACAATGTTAGATAAAATGTGTCGTGGACCGCGGGTGTATTTATTTGACGTGGTTCAAGACGTATTTTAGATGATATTAAATCTTTACTAAAAATAATTAAACAAAAGCGGTTATAAAGTTAAAATTGTACCATGGGTTAAAACATGTATTAGAATCAGATAATAGGCCAATTATAACAGTTGAGCGACCGTGTTAGAACCACGGAATCCGGGAATGCCTAACACCTTCTCCTGGGTTAACAGAATTCCTTATCCGGAATTCTGTGTTCGCACACTGTAAAACAGAGTCAACCTTTTCCTCGATTCGGGATTTGAAACCGGTGACTTGGGACACCATAAAATTATCCCAAGTGGCAAATCTGAAGTTTTAATAAAATAATCCCGTTTCGATTGTCACTTTTTGTTGGAAAAAACTCTCTTATACTCCCTTCTGAGGTGTAAGAAAAAGGAGGTGTGACACCTGTTTCATCTGTTTATCATGTACGTTGTATTTTGAGGTATAGCCGGAGCCTTGCTGCCGATATTTTCATATTAATCTTCAGTTTTACTTAGAGGCTCCGTAGACAGATTGTGGGTGGTGTTTGAAGTTGGGGATTTAAGTAGAAATGTTGGTATTTGGAAATCAAGTGTTTTTAAAGAAAATATGGATTAGTAATATTTTGGATATTACGGTTGAAACTGCTAATGGAACCAAAATGAAAGTTGTTAATTAAATATTTTCAGAGTTTGAATAATGGAGTATAACTCCTCTTTATTCAAGGATGACTTTCGGTAGAATGAAATATAGCAAGCTTGCTTAGTCGGGTTTACTCGGTTGAGCGCCGGTTGCGCTCTTCGACTTTGGGGCGTGACACGATACAAATCTCATATCTTAGACATATACAAATCTGGAAAGTTCTCAAATGCCACATATGAATTTTGAAATCTTTAGAACTTTCTCAAGAGTTATCCACCCCATTCAAAACTCAAATACACTGCCCAAACGAGTCGGACGACCTCTACTCTGTTAGCACGCCAACACTCAAAAAAATAATCCACATCTCTAAGCATGTAAATTCTTATTCCTTGCGCACTACATCCATCACAAATAACAACTCAAATCATTTCCAAGACTTCCATAAATCCATAAGGTGTAATACATCATGCACCCAAAAATTTCCTTGCTTATGTCATCCTCAAAATCAACATGTACAACTCGTAACTGATCCACAAGTATGCCTGCGACTGAAGCTAATATAACACAAAACTATGCAATCAAATCATCGATAGCAGACTCCCCCACTTGGCTCATTGCCGTAGAATAAAACATCCAATAACTCACAATACCCATACTTTATTAATGCCATAATCCCACACCGAGGTTAAGCAAAATCCTTCATAAGCTCATGCAACACAAATGATAAAATGCCTAAAATCATATACTAAGCTCGCATTCATCCTCGTGATAGTCAAGTCAACTTTCTTAATCGACCCAAACTCAAATCGTAAGATATATAACCCACTAGTAGAAAGAAACTCTCCACACAAACATCGTTAGGATCCCATATCCGTAGACCACTATGCGGGAGATAACCCACCTGCTTAGCCTCAAACTGGGATTTGACTAGTCCCTACTATGGTCACCAGCTTCATGCAATCACTTAATTCTCCTGAGTCTAAACTCGTCAACATGACATAAGAATTCACTTCATCTCATAACTCGACAACAAAAAATATCCCTCAACACGATCATAACCCGAGAGCGTACAACATAACAAAACAGAAATCAAGCATCCAATAGTCCTTTTTACATCCCAAGAAACCCTTCTCGCCATATCAAAGTCATCGGAACACATCCTGTCGTCGCCTCATATTCATTATATAGCCACCCAACCACTCACTAAGCCATAAATTCCTCTCATATGGACACTAGAGGACATATATGTCCAAAAGCACATGCTCACCCATGTAAAACCACCAAGCCCCAACCGTAGTTAAAACCCGGCCTCAAGTCCTCCAGACTTGTCCATCATCAAAACAAACCACGCACCTCATCCATGGAATTACAATTTGTCGATGTATAGCTGATACCGAGTGCTCACATACGTATACCAGTGAGTGGAAGGAATTCCTAGAGATATGCTTCAAGCTGAATCAATGTCGTACGCTAAGGAAAAAAAGATGGGAAGTTTATCCGAATTGCCCAGTAAACTCTCAAAGATAGGTATGAACATCATCAAACAATTCTGCAAGACTCTACAAGAAATTTTCTCATGACTCATAGAACCTATGGACCTAGAGCTATGTTACTAACTTGTCATGACAAAGATTCAACTAGTCATGATGGCACCTAACCAAACTAGCTAGGTAAGACAATTAATAATAATCCAATTCAAATGAGATTAACTGAGAAATGAATGAGGAAACAATAGAAATTATATACAACAACCCAAGTACAGGTAGTATAAATCATGAGCTTCTTAGATAGAGTTTTCAAAGTTAGGATGAAATAGATACATTATCTGTTCGAAATATACATAAATAAATTTACAACTCTAAAGCTACCAAGGACAAATGGCAGTTATAACGAAATGCAGATACATCTCCAATGCCAACTCCCACCATACGTAGCAACATCAGCTCCAAAATCTGTACACAAGGTGCAAAAGATGTAGTATGAGTACAATAGACTCCATATACTCAATAAGCAACTAACCTAAACTTTGGTTGAAACCAATGACGATCTTGGAAGAACGTTAGTGGCAACATCAATAGCCAATAATTGTGTAGTGAAGCTAATACAGTATATGAATCAGGAAATATATGCTCAACAAGATCATAATTACGGGAACATAGGCATGCTTTTCAAGTACATCCGTCAATTCCAAAATCTTACCACTGAGAAACAACTAATCATGAGATTATCCAAAGAACCATTTTCTCAATTCCCAATACCAAATAAGAATTTTACCAGTTAGCATAAGGAAAGTACATCTCTATGCCTACATGTCAATATACACGCCAAGTCACCAATTATCATATACCATCTAGGATGAGGAATATACATATCTATGCTTACATATCAAATCACAAATATCACATTACCATCTAGCATGAGGAAATTGCATCTCTATTCCTACATGGCAGGTATACATGTCAAGTCGTCAAATGTCATGTCATGTCATTGTCTAGCATGAAGAAGGTACTTCTCTATACCTACATGTCAAGTAAATATGTCAAGAACTCAGTTTCACAATGAACTCATTAAGCACACACAATCTTAGCACACTCTAGGTGCCAGTCTTAAATGCCCTAACAACATTACCATGGATCAATAAAATAGTCACACTTAGCACTACGCAGGTGCCTGACATAACTGCCCATCACCAAAACACGTATATGAAATATTGTTCCTGCGCCGAGTGTTGGCATGTCAGACTCCGGAGGGGCGGATCCTACCCAAGAGCTAATCATAATCACTTAGCCCAATAGTGGGGCCTGGTGCACGCGTACCCTCAAATCAGTACCGCTTATCCCAAGGTGGGGTGTGGAATACACGTCACCTCAATATCAATATAATTGTTTTGGTGTGCAACCCGATCCAAATATCAATATAAATGCAGCTCTATGGCCTACCTCAATCATCAATCCGCTCAAGTCTCAATATGTAGGTATCTTATAGAAAGACCATCCAATTATATAACACAGTATGACACAATATGTCTCAAATACAATTCTAACTTGTGTCACATACATGGGCACCAATAACATGTGAGACAGCACCAAAAGTGCACAGAGACCAAGATATAACATGCAGATGTAACTATCATGACTTACAATATGACTGCAGTTAAGGCAAATAGCTCAACATGGCGAAAATAACCCTATCATGTCTCAAACAATTGAACAAGTAGCCTAATTGCGACATCTAGAACTGAACAAAAGGTTAGAAAGTCAGGATTTCATCTGATTTCTCCCATTTTAGAACCATAGACTTGGTAGGAAGCGATTGGGAGAGGGAATTTTCACCTATAATACTTGGGTAAGTAGTTTTAATCAATTTCCAATATATTTCATGATTAACATGAAATTTATGAGAATCAAAGAAAAATTTGGGGGATTTTTGTCTAAGTTTTGAAAAATAAAAATAGGTTTTGAGAGTCAAATTGGACTTGGATTTGAAAACCAAACACATATATAGACTCGTGTGTTATGGATAGTCAAGATCTACCCTTTGACTCGGGTTTTTACCGAGCAGGACCGGTATTTATTTTTGGAGAAATGGGGAAAATCATAGCTTTATCTATTGTTATTGGTTTCTCCTTCATGGTTTGATGTTATTAAGTCATTTTATGAGATTTGAGCCTAACTTTGTGTGAGGGAATTACCCCTTAGGAAATGGATTGATTGAGCTATTTGAATTATGTGAAAGACGTGTACACGAGGAGACAAATGTGTACACGAGCTTATATGAGGTATTTGACTAGTAGAGACTCTTAGATTACTTTTAAGCCCGTAATTGAAGTTATAATTATTTTTCTGCCTTTCGTTGTCCAGTTTACTCCTACATGCCTTATTTTAAATTGTTGTTACATATGCTATTTTCCATTGTCAAAGATTTCCCCTTATGTGCCTTTATTTGTAGTTGTTGTTACATGCTATTCTTTCTATTATCGAGTTATTTTCATGCCTTAGACATAGTTGATATTTCATGCTAACTCTTTCCCTGTTAAGTTTATGTTATGCACTTGAATTGAAAGTTGTCAGTTTGTGGCAATACCTCCATGTTGAGTTATTGGTGTTGAAGTTGTGAAAGCTATTAATACATTGAGGTTGAAGTTGTTGATTATTAATATATCTTTCCTCGTTGGGTATTTCTCATTCTTTTTGTTATTTTTTGAGATTCTTTTTCACATTGTGGTTGATCTATGGCCTATATGTTGTAGTAACATTGGAATTATTGATTTTGGCAAGTGTTGTGGCACATGGGCACGTGTGGTGTGAGTTGATTATTATGTTGTGATATTGATACAAATACTACTGTATAAGGGTGGGGATTGATACGCGTGGGGTGAAATAAGGTGGGATTTATATGCATATTTCTAGTAAGGGAATTACTTAAAGCCATACGGTGAGATAAGGGGGCTAAACAATATGTAGCTACTTTTGGGAAACATATTTAAAATAAATGCAAGGCTCATGCGGTAATATAAGGAAGATTGTGATTGTGACTTGTGACTTATGAAATGAGACTGTGAGGTGCGGTACCTCGGTTGTGATTCTTACCGTACATTCCATGTTAAATGGCTTGTTGATTAGGAAAAGTCATTATCTTTTCATCATTGTTTTTACTTGTATTTTTACGGTACTTGATCACTTATTGTCCCTATCATGTGTTTGATAATTTATTGTTCCTATTGTGTGTTCAATTTTTGTTGCCTTTATTGCCTAAAATTACGTTGTTTGGCTACATTATTGTACTATTTTGTTGTCATTCATTTCCTCATTTTTTCTGTTGTTAGATTATATTATACTTTGTTCCGTTTTTCTTGTCCCAGTAGGTGTCTTGACCTGGCCTTGTCACTACTTTACCGAGGTTAGGCTTGATTAGGTTCCAAGTGTTACGCCAACATAACCCATTATTCCGGTTTATCCTGAAATTATGCCAGAGGTATTTTAGGAGGAGCAGAGGAGACTTGAGAGGTTCACGAAGTATGATCCTCCTACTTTCATTAGCATAACTACCGTGGATGCATAGAGTTTTCTAGAAAAGATCCACCGTATTCTCTACACCATGGGTATCATGGAGGTGAGCAGAGTTGTTATTACTACATTTCAGCTATCAGGAATAATGTATAGGTGGTGGCAGGCTTTTGGGGATAGTAGGCCACCCGATGCAGTCCTATTCACTTGGGCTCAGATTTAAGAGATGTTCTTGAGAGAGTTTTTCCCCAAACCCTTCGGGATGCATGGCACATAAAGTTTTAGCAGATGCATCAGGAGACTATGTCAGTGTCAGAGTATGCTATTATATTCAATGAGTAATCTTCATATGCACCTACCTTGGTTTCTACAGTGAGAGAGAGCTTGAAAATTCATCGAGGGGCTCAGTTATGGTCTTAAGTTTAGTATGCCTCGGGAGCTGGAGATGGATACTCCATTTCAGCAGGTGGTAGAGATTGCTCAGAGGCTGGAGGGTATACGGGTCCGAAAGAGAGAGGACATGGAGGAAAAGAGGCCTCGAGATTTTGGAGGATATAGCATTGACCGAGCTCTAATTGCATCTCGTCATGGTAGAGGCTATTTGAGCAGCCCAGTTCGTTAAGCACTTCCAGGAACTAGCAGTGCTCCTGCTATTCTGATGTCTCAGGTTGCCTATTATGCACAACCACATCCCAGTGCACCTCCACTATGGCATTGGTTATGCTAAGGTTGTCGCAGTTTGATTAGAGGGGTACACTGAATTATATTTCGATCAGGGTTGTGTCCTATCTTTAGGCACAATGGTTGCGAAGGGGTGTGAAGCATACATAGCCTTTATGATGGATGTCACTGTTGATACTCCTACCCTTGAGTCTATTTCGGTGGTGAGAGACTTTCCCAGATGCTTTTCTAAGAGATCTACCAGGCATGCCACCCAATAGGGATATCAATTTTGGTATTGACCTAGTGTTGAGCACTCAACCCATTTCCGTTCCACCATACCATATGGCACCAGTAGAGTTGAAGGAATTAAAGGAACAGATTCAAGAGTTGCTTGATAAGGGTTTCATCCGACCGAGTGTTTCTCCTTGGGGTGCTCTAGTTTTGGTTATGAAGAAGAATGATGTACTATGAGGATGCATATTGATTATCGGCAGCTGAACAACATTACAGTCAAGAACAAGCACCCATTATCGCGCATTGATGACTTATTTGACTAGCTTCAGGGTGCTACGGTGTTTTCAAATATTGATTTGAGGTGATGGTATCATACAGCTGAAGATTCCAGATTTAGATATTCTAAAGACTGCTTTCAGGACTCAATATGGTCACTACGAGTTTCTAGTGAAGTTATTTGGGCTGATCAGTGCCCCATCATCATTTATGCACCTGATGAATAGTGTATTCTAGCCGTATATTGATTCCTTCATCATTGTATTCGTTGAGACATCTTGGTGTATTCTCGCAGTTGGGAGGATCATGAGAAGCATTTGAGGATCATGTTCAAGACCTTGAGGTAGAAGAAATTATATGCAAAATTATCCAAGTGTGAGTTTTGGCTTGATTTGGTGGCGTTTTTGGGTCACGTGGTGTCTAGTGAGGGGATCAAGTTTGATCTGAGGAAATTGTGGTAGTTGAGAGTTGGCCCATACCATCTTCAACTACTTAGATCCAAAGTTTCCTTGATTTGACCGGATATTATCGCCGCTTTGCAGAGGGTTTCTTGTCCATTGCTGCACCTTTGACTAGATTGACCCAGAAGGGTGCTATTTTTAGATGGTCTAAGAAGTGTGAGGAGAGATTTTAGAATCTCAAGACTGCATTGACTATAGCCTCGCTGTTGGTATTGTCTACGGGTTCGGGTTCTTATATTGTGTATTGTGGTATGTCGCTTATTGGGCTTAGCATGATGTTGATGTAAGACGGTTGGGTGATTTCCTACGCGTCTCAGTAGTTGAAGGTTCATGAGATGAATTACCCTGTGCAAGACTTAGGGTTGGCAACCATTGTTCATGCATTGATGATTTTGAGGCACTATCTATAAGATGTTCCATTTGAGGTCTATGCCGACCATCGGAGTCTCCAACATCTGTTCAGGCAGCATGACCTTAATTCACAATAGCAGAGATGGTTAGAATTGTTGAAAGACTGTGATATGACCACACTATATCATCCCAGAAAGGCCAATATGGTAGCCGATGCTTTGAGTAAAAAGGTGGGGAGTATGAGCAATTTTGCATATTTACTGGCAATAGGGAGGCTACTAGCCATGGATGTTCACACCTTGGCCAATCAGTTTGTGAGACTTGATGTTTCAGAGCCTAGTTGTATTCTTGCTTGTATGGTTTCTCGGTCATCTTTGTATGAATCAGAGCTCGTCAGCATGACGACACCCATTTGCTTTCCGTAAGGACACGGTATAGCATGGTGATGCCAAAGAGGTTTCCATTATAGATGATGGGGTGTTGAGGATGTAGAGCTGGATATGTATGCCCAATATGGATGGGTTGTGTGACGAGTCCTGTTGATACCCAATATTTCCCTATATATTATCAATATGCAAAATACCTTAAAAATAGCATATATGCATATATAAGCATGTCCAAATGTTTTATTATTTTGCCATTATTTTTACATATTTAAATTGATTTATTTTTTCCTCTTTTATCCACAAAATCTCAATAATTATTTCCAAAATTATTATTTTTGATGATTCATTTATTGGATTCTTATATTTATGCAAAAATATGGCTAAGGTAATTTTTACATATTTTTACAGTTTTATTTAGTATTTTTTAAAGCTAATTGCACACAATTGCAATATTAGCCATTTTTAGGTTTAAATTTGTCTCATGTTTATAAAATGGGATATTGATTTAGGTTTAAATTAGCAATATTATAAATCATTTAGTGCTTTCAATTTGTTTTCAGAAATTTATTTACTATTTTTTATAATTTAAAAGGGAAAAGTGGCTATTTAAATTCCTAAATTTGTTTTCAATTATAACCCAAATCAGTCCCCAATTTCCCCAGACCAAATTCAATTTTAACCCGACCCCGAACCTAATTAAACCAACCCAATCCGGATTCCCCACCTACCCTTTTAAATCTAGGCCGTTGATCATTCAGATCAACAGCCACCCTTCCCCCTTTCCATTTTTAACCCCAAATGACCCCTTACCCTAACTCATTTCCCACCACCCGCCGCCTATGAATCCCTTCCCTCTCAATTCTCCCTGCAACCTCACATGAACCCTAGCCACCGCCATCTAATTCCACCCTAATCCACCTCAATCCCTGCCTAATCCATGGCCTCCCATGACCATTTGAGAGGTGTATCGGTCCTATGGCTCCTGGGTGATTGTTTCCGTGATTTCATGGCCAGATCTCAAAGAGACCTGGTCCAATCCTTGCTCAACCTCTATATCTGGTCTTTCTCCGGCAATCCATGGCCGTTCAAGGCAGATCCTTAACTTTTTCTAGTTAGATCGGTAACTTTCAAAGTCTTTCTCACCTTTTCTGGGTTCTATGAAACCCTAGCTTCAAGGTCTTTTAATTTTCTTTCAGATCTATCTTAGATCCGTGCTTATTACAAACTTCTTAAGTGTTTTCTTGAAGGTTCTTCGATTTTCTTTCAAAATGATTCTTCATTTCTCAACGATTAGGGTTTCTCTTAACTTCTTTTAACGATCTCTTCTCTAATTTTTGGTGTTATTTTACAGTTTTAATACGTTCAAACAACCTGTTTATGATTTCCTTCTACTTGATTTAACATGTTGAAAACCCTAGGTCCTTTTGGTCTTATTTGAGTTCTGAAACTGTTTGTTTAAATGTGTACTTGTTTGATTAACTTCTTTGTTTCCAACTCTCTTTTCCTTGTTTGACTTATCTGATTCTGAGTTCTTATCATCTCTTAAACCCGGCTACTGTTGAAGCCCCAATTTCTTAAAAGGTTTGCCTCACTTGTTACTGTGACACCTTTACTTGCTTCTGACTCTCTTACCTGTTACTATGTTCTTCTTCACAGTTGATTCTATGTGACTACTTGACCTACTTGACTACGGTGCTTCGAATATTTTTCTTACTACTGAATCCTAGCTTACCCCTATTGCTACTGTATGTTTGTGTTGCTTCTTTTTTTCAACATGTTTGACCCTGTACGCCTGTTCATTCCTTGATATTTATGTGTTGAGGTGCAGAATCATGACCCTTTCTTGATTGATTCTGACTCCCTCAATCTTATGACTGATTGCAAAGGATTCCCTTATAAACCCTAATTTTTTACTCATTTGTTTAAAATTAATTAATCCCTAATTTAATTCATACTTTTACTGCCCCCTTATATGGCAATAATCAATCTGTCCCAAACCGATTCTTTTCCTTAATTAAACCCCCCAATTTCCGTTAAGCAGTGATTCCTTAATTAAAGGGAATCACTTGTGTTAATTGATTCTGATTGTGATTATTTCCATGTTTGTGTTAAGACTTTGATTATTACCTTATTCTTCACTTGTTTTCAAACTATAAATACCCACACTCTCTTCTTTCAAAAACACGAACAATTTGAGTTCGGGGCACACACTTACACTCAAAAACTCTCTCTTTCTTTACTACTACTTGTTGTGCTGCTTTGTCTAGGCGGCTGAAAGCCAAGGCTAGACTGTGGAATCTTGCTTACTTTTCCTTTCTACACTTTGTTTCTCTATTGGTATGTCCTAGTTAATTTTCAAGCCTCAACAACAACATGCTTTCTCTAGTTTCCTCCGTTTCTTATTCTTGTCTACTTCTGCTCATGTTTTTTTTTGCATTCAAGTCACATTATTAGCATGTTGTAATGTATTCCCTTCCCCTTGTAGACTAATACTTCCCTATGTGTGTACTCTGTCAGTCACTCGTTGTATACTTGCTACCTTATGAATCCCAAACCCCCATATCCCCTCTAAGTATTTGTTTTCCTTTGGTTGGTTTGTGGCTATACCAGCATCAACTATTGCAGTGCATGACCAGACCAGGCCCCTGCTGGGGTCATGTGCTTACATACAATGTATCCCCAAAACCCCTTGCCTCCTTTGTGTGACTACTGATTCTGTGTGTTTGAGTTTTGTTCATTACCCCAACTGATTTCAAACACTTCTGCTACTAATTACTTTAAAATGGACTTGCCTGTCTAGTTTTAAAGAAACTCTTTTTCAACTATGTTTTGCACTTCCACTATATTCCTAAAACCTAGGTTCTGCCTCTCTTTTGTGAGCCTTGCCTTGGGATACTTGAGCTCCCTCTAAACATGGACACATGAGGGCTGGTCCTTCCACACTGCACTCATCTCAGTCTGGCTATGCAAACCTGGGTGTAAGCACTGCCCGAGATCCCTTGAGATCCTTAGGGACCTTTGAAACACCCAGGTGTGAGAAAGGCTTTGAAATTGTGGCATTGCAGTGGTTCATTACATAACTCAGAGAGGAAGTCAAGATCAGGCTTCCTTTGGTTGTAATTTCTCATTTATGCACTTCTTTTGTAATTCAATCATTTGGGTTGTAATAATTTGTAAATAGTTATGGGTTGATTAGTTAAAAGAGTGGGTAGTTGCATATGGGGTAAATTAGGTAGATATCATGCCTATAGGGCCTGCTCTGGTTAAAATAAATTCTGCATGTTTTACTTCCACACTTAGATACTATGCCTATAGGATCTAAATGGCTATAATTAGATATCATGCCTATAGGTTTAAAAATCAGCTTTGTAATTAGATATCATGCCTATAGGTTTAAAAAATCAGCTTTGTAACTGTATATCATGTTTATAGGGTTAAAACCAATTGAAGTTCAATTTTCATTACAGTATGTATCCAGAATCATTTCCCTTAGAGATCATGCCTATAAGGTCTAAAACTAGTTTAGTTAAAATCAGTTTGACTCATGCCTGCCTGAATCAGATTAAATAACATACTCTTTTCGTGTTAAGCCATATCATTAGAGAGCATGCCTATAGGATCCAAATCGCCTGTTTAAAATTAAGCACTGCTTTACTGCGTCAATATAGATATCATGCTCATAGGACTTCGCTGTTACGCCTAGGATAGCCTTAGGTAACTACTTAAATAAAACTTGAATTGCCTTTGTTAATTACCAACTGCTACAACCAGCAGGCAAGCCTAATTCGGACTTCGTTTCTAAGTTATATAAGGAATCTGGTTCTGACTCAAACTCTGCTTTAGGATTTTTTAAAACTCATACCTTAAGTGTGTTTAATTCGTGCTATTTATGTGCTCTGTTTGCGGAGGTATACATGAGCCTTATAACTGCTTACATGTTTCCCTCTAAATGCAGTCTTACGTATCTTTTGTATATCGCCTAGCCATTTTGCCTTTTTACCTAAGAGTCAGCCTAAAATCCTCCCCTGATAGGAATAGTAGTCCTAAATTACTCCGAGACTAATAAGAATGGGATGGGTAATAGCATGCAATAGAGGTCGAGACCAATCCGCGTTTTAATACCTTAACAGGGTAGGAAGGATAGATATGGATATGATGACTGGTGCGCTAATACCATGCATATCCCCTCTTTTGGGGAGTGTCATACCGGGTATTGCATTGAGGTAATCCATATTATAAACAGGCCTAAGACCCCCTTTTATTTTTTACAAGCATGTTTAGTCTATAACTCTTTCAAATCTTGCCTTTCAATAATTGTTTCAAACATTTGTGTGTTTAATTTAAATCCCCTCTTGCTTGAGCCTTACTTGTTTACTTGCTAATTGCACAAATTCAAAAAAATTATCAGGCCGGGAACCACATTAGTGGATCCTGAAGGATGCCTAACACCTTCCCCTTAGGATAATTTCTAGCCCTTACCCAATCTCTGGTTATAGTTGTAAATGAACTCTATAGGTGTCCTAATGTGCTTTAAATCATTAGGTGGCGACTCTTCAAAATATCCAATTCCTAAAGAGGAAATGAGTCATTACACCCCATGAATATCAAAACCCGGAAACTCCTCTCCATCCGGAAGGGGGAAAAAGGGGGCGCGACAGCATGGCGACTCTGCTGGGGATCTATAGGCTTTTACCATTTCAGATTGTTCTTGTGAATTTTTACATCCTTTATGTGCAATTACCTGTTTAAATTTCTTTAAGCATTTAGTTTCTTTTTAAAATGCGAAACTGACATGTCTTCCTTGTTTCTTTCCTTTATTGCCGCTTTAAATTATAAAACTATTGTATTTATTGCTTTCTTAATGTTCAAATACATGTCTAACATGTTTTTAATTATTGCATAATCATGATCAACATCATACTCCACTCATGCCAAACAAATACTATAGCAACGGTTATAATGAGTGGTTGCGCTCTTCCTATATCATTACCCCCTAAATTCGAAAAGGAATATTTGCAGTAAAACTAGTCGATCAGCGGTGCAATTGATAGTTTCGTGCCTTCCCCCTTGAGTTGTCCACTCAATGGTTCGAGTCTAAAACCCCATAGAAACCTTACTCTGTTCAAACTGTGCATGCATCATGGTCAAACCTAGCTTGGTCAGTTATGTTGTCCACATAATGATCCTTTAAGATAGCCTTGTCCAAAGTCCATCGGGTTTCCCTAAATCCAAACAGACATCACCACGTCCTGTGCATTTATTTGGAGAACTAAATGCTTCATGCTAATTGTTGATATTAAATAGCCTAGTCCGGTAGGGCTAAGGGCCTAACATTATTTGTTTTGCAGAAAATAACGCACGATGTCCCCAACTTCGGTATGGTTAGCACACCCTTACTTTTACTAGTCTGGGGGAGGAGTCTTCCATCAAATGACCAAATCAACGAATGGAAAGAGAGGGATGCCAAATCCAGCGAAAAGCTGGAGTATCTAAAATACAGCCTGTTGGAATTGGAAGGAAAGGCGAGGAAGAGAGTCACCGATTGCCAGAACGCCGAGGGAAATGAAGGAGAACATTTGGCAAAGGCATTTTTACTGGTAAATCTATGTGAACTGGAGGATTTAATCAACGAGAGCATTCAACCTGAGGAAGGTCCTTCTGGGACCAAGTAGATAGGAGTTTATCTTTTCACTTTATAAAATGTAATAAGGCCAATGGCCATTAGTGACTTTTTATTTCCTGTCGATTTGGGATTAGTCTTGTTTTTATCAATAAAATGATGCATTTAGCATTCTAAGTTCTCCAAATCAACTTGTCACTAGGCGTATCTCGGGTCAAAGAGGTCCCCAAATTAGGACACAATTTACATTCCCGCACTATGTGTTTAAATATTGCAATACTTTTCATGATCCTCACTAACTTGGTTACCTTTTGTTTTTACTTTTTGTTTTATTATTCCCCTCCCCAAAGGTTATTTCGTGCACTCTGGTATCATCATCCTATTCCACGAGATCCAGGGGCCCTCCACCCACTCCTCATCTTAGTCCTGTTAAAAACAAGAACAAAAGCAAGATGGAAGATTTGAACGACGTCAGGAAGGAGAATCCAACTCAACAGGTAGAGGCCACTAATGGCCATGGTACTCAGGTTACTAAGGAGAATGTATCCCAAATTGAACCGAAGCTACTGAAATTCCAAGAAGAGCTCGATCAGGTTCGGAATCTGGCAAGCCTATCATTTTCCCTCAGCACCCCAGATATCAGTTTTCCCAACACTCAAAACCCTACACCTCCTCAAAACATCCCAAAGTAACAGAATCATCCCGCTCCTCACCATCACACTGTTCCACCAAAAACCCAATGCAACACTTACCATATCCCAAACAACATTCCACTACTTATCCTAGAACCTCAAAATTCCACAAATGACCATTTCCACACCCACACACTAGGCCACTATAACTCCCCTATCTACGTAGAAACCATGCCACACTCCACCCAACCTATCTCAAGCACACCCGAGTCTAATGAAAAGGATCTGCTTTTCAGGAACCAGGCTGAGGAACTTAAGAAATTGACTAGCCGGATTCGGGGCATTGAAGTAAGTAAAGGAATCAAGGGGCTCGACAAGAACCTCCAAGGAATCGCCAAGCCCATAAAACTCAAGAAGCATGGCACTACCTTCGGTTTGGAATATGATTGCACCTGGGAAGAATTCAACAACTGCTCACCATCATGGCGCGGTCCTTACTATCCACTGGAGCAGCCAATACCGCATCTGGAATAGATTTTCCAGCAGGCTGACATTGTTTATGGATCAGACGAAGAAGAAGCACTTACAGCGGTGAAGAAATTGTTCCTAGAAGACAATGACGTGAATTGTTGTGTTGTTCTCGAGAAGGAGGGGGAGGAAGGCCCTTCCATATAGGCTGCGAGCAAAGGGGCACACCTCAACAATTGGACCATCAAGACAACCAGAGCACGATGAGCCTCGGGGTAGCAAGGCTAAAGCAAGCATCATTTACTGTTTTATTTACTAAATGATTTTCTTTTCACATTTTCAATTCTCGAAATAAGATCTTCATTGTTCGAAAAAGTTATGCAATTTATCAAAGCATTTTGACTTTTCTTATAAATCAACACTCATTATAATTTTCTCTCATTACTTTACTTATACAACATTACTATTACTTATCTTGATGAACTAATGACTGTGACATGCAATAAGACAATGCAACAAATGGACATTGATTCAGAGTAAGATGACATACCAGATGAGATTGTCAAAGAAGTTAAGAACTTTGAGAACAGACCTAAGTCCAACCTGGACGAGACCGAAATTGTAAATTTGGGAGATGTATAAAACGTCAAGGAAACACGAATCAGCGTTCACCTATCGCCATCAGAAAAGGAATAATACACTGAATTTTTAAAGGAATAGGAGGACATATTCGCCTGGTCGTATGATGACATGACTGGGCTGAGTACGTCTATTGTGGCTCATAAACTACCAACCGATCCAACATGTCCGCGAGTAAAGAAAAAGCACAGAAAGTTCAAACCTGATATCAGTCTGAAGATCAAGGAAGAAGTCACCAAGCAGGTCAAAGCTAAGGTTCTCAGGGTAGTAGAATACTCGACATGGTTAGCCAACATTGTACCAGTGCCAAATAAGGATGGGAAGGTCAGAGTCTGTGTCGACTACCGGGATCTCAACCGGGCCAGTCCAAAAGACGACTTCCCTTTGCTGAATATACATATCCTGATTGACAATTGCGCCAAGCATGAGCTGTAGTCATTTGTAGATTGTTTCGCTGGTTATCATAAAATCTAGATGGATGAAGAAGATGTTGAGAAAACGGCTTTCATTACGCCATGGGGAATGTAATGTTACAAGATGATGTCGTTCGGCATGAAGAATGTAGGGGCCACCTACATGAGGGACATGACTACCATTTTCCATGATATGATACACAAGGAGATTGAGGTGTACATAGATGATGTCATCACCAAGTTCAAGAAGGCCACTGATCACATGGAATATTTAAGGAAGTTCTTCAATAGATTGCGAAGGTATAACCTGAAACTTAATCCCGCAAAGTGCGCATTTGGAATCCCTGCTGGAAAATTGCTTGGGTTTATTATGAGTCACCAAGGAATAGAACTGGATCCATCAAAAGTCAAAGATATTCAAGAATTGCCACCACCAAAGAACAAGAAATATGTGGTGAGCTTATTGGGAAGGATCAATTACATCAGCCGATTCATAGCACAGTTTACAGTTATTTGTGAGCAAATCTTTAAGATGTTGAAGAAGGACGTCGCTACCAAATGGACTGATGACTGCCAAAAGGCCTTCAATAGAATCAAGGAGTACCTGTCAAAACCACCAGTCTTAGTCCTGCCCGAGCCAGGTAGACCATTATTACTATACCTTGCAGTATTGGATGTAGCTTTCGGCTGCGTTCGAGGCAACACGATGAAACGGGGAGAAAGGAGCAGGCCATTTATTATATCAGCAAGAAGTTTACCCCATACGAGGCCCGGTATTCTCTGTTGGAGAGCACATGTTGTGCTTTGACCTGGGTAGCATAGAAGCCGAGGCATTACGTTTGTGCCTATACTACATATCTCATATCAAGGATGGATCCTTTAAAGTACATCTTTCAGAAGACATGCCCAATGGAAAGCTAGCCAAGTGGCAAATCCTGTTGAGTGAGTTTGACATTGTCTACATAACTCAAAAAGTGGTCAAGGGACAAGCACTAGCAGACCACCTTCCTGATAATCCCGTGGATGGAGAATACGAACCCCTAAAAACGTGTTTTCCTAATGAAGAGGTATCATTCATAGGAGAAGACATTGCAGAATCCTATGACGGTTGGAGAATGTTTTTCGATGGAGCAACAAATTTCAAAGGAGTTGGTATAGGAGCAGTCCTAGTATCAGAAACCGGTCAGCATTATTTGATGTCTGCCAAACTCAGGTTCCCGTGCACCAATAATATGGCCAAGTATGAAGCCTGCATCTTAGGAGTCAAAATGGTCATTGACTTGAACGTTCAAGAGTGGCTAGTGATTGGAGATTCAGATATACTTATACATCAGGTGCGAGAAGAATGGGCAACCAAGAACTCCAAGATACCTGTATATGCATCATGTACAGGAAATAAGAAAGAGGTTCACAAAGACGGAATTCCAACATGTTCCCAGGGTCCAGAATGAGTTCGCCGATGCATTGGCTACCCTGTCATCTATGATACATTATCCAGACAAGAATTTCATTGATTCCATTCCAGTAAAGATCCATGATTAGCCAACTTACTGTGCCCATGTTGAAGAAGAAGTAGACGGAAAGCCTTGGTTTCATGATATCAAGGAGTATTTGGCAAAAGGAGAGTACCTAGAGCTTGCAAATCCTACTCAGAAACGCACACTTCGGAGATTGGCCAACAAATTCTTTCATAGTGGAGGAATCCTGTATAGGAGAACTCCTGATTTGGGACTACTAAGGCATGTCGACGCAAAGGAAGCTTCTAGGCTACTAGAGGAAGTTCATGTTGGGACTTGCGATCCACATATGAACGGTTTTGTCTTAGCAAAGAAGATACTATAGGCTAGTTATTTTTGGATGACTATGAAAAGGAACTGCATCCGGTATGTCCGGAAATGCCACCGTTGTCAGATACATGCAGACATGATAAAGGTATCTCCGAATGAGCTTAATGCAACAAGCTCACCATGGTCGTTCGCTGCTTGGGGGATGGATGTTATTAGACCAATCAAACCCGCCGCTTCCAATGGACACAAGTTTATCCTGGTAGCCATAGACTATTTCACCAAGTGGGTAGAAGCAGCGTCTTACAAAGCAGTGACTAAGAATGTCATGGCAGACTTTGTCCGCGACCGCATTGTTTGTCAATTTGGAATTCCAGAGTCAATCATTACTTATAATGGCTCCAACCTCAACAACGACATAATGAAAGCTATGTGTGAAACTGTCAAGATCAGACACAAGAATTCCACAACCTACAGGCCTCAATGAATGGAGCTGCAGAAGCCGCCAATAAGAATATCAAGAAGATATTGAGGAAAATGATAGAGAAGCATAAGTAGTGGCACGAAAAGTTATCATTTGCTCTATTGGGGTATCGCACCACAGTTCGCACATCAACAAGGGCAACCCCCTATATGCTGGTTTACGGTACAGAGGCTGTCATTCCCGCTGAGGTAGAAATTCCTTCCTTAAGGATCATACAAGAAGCTGAGCTCGACGACGCAAAGTGGGTAAAAAGTCGTTATGAACAACTAGCCCTTATAGATGGAAAAATAATGAATGAAGTTTGCCACGGTAAACTCTATCAAAGTAGAATGTCCAGAGCCATCAACAAAAGAGTCGAGCCAAGATAATTCACACCGGGGCAGCTGGTGTTAAAGAAAATTTTCCGCATCAAGATGAGGCTAAGGGGAAGTTTTCTCCTAACTGGAAGGGTTCATACATGGTTCACCGGGTTATAACAGGAGGAGCCCTCACACTTGCAGAAATGGATGGAGAAGTCTGGCCAAAGCCGATTAATTCAGATGCAGTCAAGCGTTACTATGTGTAATCTTTATGCTTTCCTTATATGATGTAAATTGAACTACGCCTGACCTGATTCCAGTTTAAGAGGGGATACGTAGGCAGCCCTATGGGTTAGGTCACAATTCAATAAAATTTTCATTTCCCCCCACAATTGGAATCTGGGGCAGAATTTTGAGGAGTAATTTCAGCCTATCATTGCAAGAAACAGTCAGAAGCATCAACCCATCAAACTGAGGCAGAATTTTTAGTAGGATCCTCAAATTTTTGTAGCGGGATAGGTTGCAATGTCCCGAGCTACGTCATAGTCGTCGGTTCAAATAAAAGCTATTTTTTATTACACACTTATTCCATACTTTTACAAAATCATGCATGTTTACTATCGAAACTACTTTGTTTAGCAATGCTACCCCAATGATACATAGAGTGTCACCAGATCAAAGTCAAGCAAAGCCAACGGGGATACGAACTAACCTTCCCCCCCTTACAAAACTCACGATCTTTCTTTAGATGCAGGCACTAGGATTGCAAATTCTTTAAACACACTATACGCCCACGGGACAAACATCGTTCGAGAATACAACTCTACGAATCATTTGCACTTGCCAATATTTACTATCAGCACACACAAGTAATGCTCTATAGTCACCATGCTCTCAGTAATCACAATATCGCAATCTGCTATCAGATAGGAAAACTCCACTATCATTCGTTTTTTCGTTTTGCATAAGGCTACTATTCTGCCTTCCAATCCGTATAAGGCTACCATTCTGCCTTCCGAGACTAAACGCTGTCTCCAGCTGCATTTGCTTTCTGCATAAGGCTACCTTTCTACCTTCCAAGACTAAACGATGTCTCCATATGCATCTGCATTGCATAAGGCTACTATTGTGCCTTTCGATCTGCATAAGGCTACCTTTTTGCCTTCCAAGACTAAACGTTGTCTCCATTTGCATCTGCATTGCATAAGGCTACTATTCTGCCTTCCAATCTACATAAGGCTACCATCTTGCCTTCCGAGACTAAACGCTGTCTCCATCTGCATCCTGCATAAGGCTACCATTCTGCCTTCCGAGGTTAAGCTCTACCTCTCTCTGCATTTGCATCTTGCATAAGGCTATTATTTTGCCTTCCGAGGCTAAGATCTGCCTCCCATTTTCTTCGAAACTAAGCACTATCCCAAGCACTATTTATTTCGTTTTTCTTATGGGCTAAGCTCTACCCTTCAATTTGCAAGACAAAGCTCTGTCTTATCCGCATTATAATACTGCATCCTTCATGGGCTGATATATCGCCAACTCATCCGAAGGTGTCATCGTTTGGAGGCACCATCTTCATAGCCCGAGAATACCATGTCATGGCCTGAGGATCCCTTTCAATCTTTTTTTCATATCATTATTCAAAGGCATAATGGTTTGGAGGCACCATCCGCATAGCCCGAGAGCATCATTTTATGGCCTGCGAATCCTTTATCATACGCTTCATGGTCCAGGACGTTATGGTCTAAGGACGTTATCCTAACCATCCAAAGAAAATATTCATGGTACGATGGGAATTTGCATCATGTTTAAATTTATGTACCGAATACGCTTGTATTGTTTCATTGCAGGTAAATCGGAGAGCAACGGCCATCCCAGCAGGAGCAATCCCGCTCCAGTTCCCCAAGCCATATCAAACCTTAACCATTACCACAAGCCGTCCACTCACCCTGCCCTGATTCCAGTAAAACCAGGGATATGTAGGTAGATCAGAAGCCAGGGTGTGGCCTAACTTCTTCGAACCGTATCGTTCGGTCAAAATTGGCCATCATTTCTTTACTCGAAAACTCCTCTATCCTTCCCAGGTAAAGAGGGGCAGCTGTTGATGCCCAATATTTCCCTATATATTTTCAATATACAAAATACCTTCAAAGTAGCATATATGCATATATAAGCATGTCCAATGTTTTACTATTTTGCCATATGTTTTAAAGGTTTAAATTGATTTATTTTTCCCTCTTTTATCCACAAAATCTCAACATTATTTCCAAAATTATTATTTTTGATGATTCATTTATTGTATTCTTATATTTATACCAAAATATGGCTAAGGTAATTTTTACAGTTTCATTTAGTATTTTTTTAAAGCTAATTGCACAAAATTGCAATATTAGCCATTTTAGGTTTAAATTTATCTCATGTTTATAAAATGGGATCCTATATTTATAGATTGTTAATTATATATTATAAATAATTTTAGTGCTTTCAGTTTGTTTTCAAACATTTATTTACTATTTATTATAAATTAAAAGGTAAAAGTGGCTATTTAAAGTTTAGCCCAAATTAGTTTTCAATTATAACCCAAATCAGGCCCCAATTTCCCTAGCCCAAATTCAATTTTAACCCGACCCCTAACCCAATTAAATCAACCCAACCCGGATTCCCCACCTACCCTTTTAAATCTGGGTCGTTGATCGTTCAGATCAACAGCCACCGTTCCCCCTTTTCATTTTTAACTCCAAATGACCCCTTACCCTAACTCATTTTCTACCACCCGCTGCCTCTGAATCCCTTCCCTCTCAATTATATCTGCAACCTCACATGAACCCTAGTTGCCGCCATCTAATTCCACCCTAATTCACCTCAATCCCTGCCTAATCCATGGCCTCTCATGGCCATTTGAGAGGTGTATCGGCTTCCCATGGCTCCTGCATGTTTGCTTCCGTGATTTCATGGCCATATCTCAAAGAGACCTGGTCCATTCCTTGTTCAACCTCTGTCTCTAGTCTTTCTCCAGCCATCCATGGTCGTTCAATGCAGATCCTTGACTTTTTCTAGTTAGATCGGTAACTTTCAAAGTCTTTCTCACCTTTTCTGGGTTCTCTGAAACCCTATTTTAAGGTCTTTTAATTTTCTTTTAGATCTATCTTAGATCTGTGCTTATTACGATTTTCATAAGTGTTTTCTTGAAGGTTCTTTGATTTTCTTTCAAAATGACTCTTCATTTTTTCAACGATTAGGGTTTCTCTTAACTTCTTTTAAAGATCTCTTCTCTGATTTTTGGTGTTGTTTTACAATTTTACTACGTTCAAACAACCTATTTATGCTTTCCTTCTACTTGATTCAGCATGTTGAAAACCCTAGGTCCTTTTGGTCTTATCCGAGTTCTGAAACTGTTTGTTTAAATGTGTACTTGTTTGATTAAGTTCTTTGTTTCTAACTCTCTTTTCCTTGTCTGACTTATCTGATTTTGAGTTCTTATCATCTCTTAAACCCGGCTACTATTGAAGCCCTAATTTCTTAAAAGGTTTGCCTCACTTGTTACTATGAAACCTTTACTTGCTTCTGACTCTCTTACCTGTTACTATGTTCTTCTTCACTGTTGATTCTACGTGACTACTTGACCTACTTGACTACTGTGCTTTGAATATTTTTCTTACTACTGAATCCTAGGTTACCCTTAATGCTACTATATGTTTGTGTTGCTTCTTTTTGTCAACATGTTTGACCCTGCACGCCTGTTCATTCCTTGCTATTTATGTGTTGAGGTGCAAAATCATGACCCTTTCTTGATTGATTCTGACTCCCTCAATCTTACGAATGATTGCAAAGGATTCCTTTATAAACCCTAATTTTTTACTCATTTGTTTAAAATTAATTGATTTCTTTCCTTTACCGTGATGTTTGATCTTGCTGAATCCTTTCCCAAAACTGAGCATAATTTTTTGTACAAAGTATTAATTGTTTACTTCATACTTTTAATGCCCCCTTATATGACAATAATCAATCTGTCCAAAACTGATTCCTTTCCTTAATTAAACCTGCCAGTATCCGTTAAGTAGTGATTCCTTAATTGAAGGGAATCACTTGTGTTAATTGATACTAATTATGATTATTCCCATGTTTGTGTTAAGATTTTACTTATTACCTTATTCTTCACTTGTTTCAATATATAAATACCCACACTCTCTTCTTTCAAAAACACAAACAATTTGAGTTCAAGACACACACTTACACTCAAAAACTCTCTCTTTCTTTACTGCTACTTGTTCTGCTGCTTTATCTAGCCAGCTGAAAGCCAAGGCTAGACTGTGGAATCTTGCTTACTTTTCCTTTCTGCACTTTGTTTCTCTACTGGTATGTCCTAGTTAATTTTTAAGCCTCAACAACAACATGCTTTCTCTAGTTGCCTCAGTTTCTTATTCTTGTCTACTTCTGCTAATGTTTTTTTTTTGTATTCAAGTCACATTATTAGCATGTTGTAATATGTTCCCTTCTCCTTTAATGCTTCCCTATGTGTGTGATATGTCAGTCACTCGTTGTATACTTGCTACATTATGAATCTCAAACCCCATATCCCCTCTATGTGTTTGTGTTCCTTTGGCTCTTTTGTGGCCATGCCAACATCAGCTATTGTTGTGCATGACCAGACTAGGCCCCGGTTGGGGTTATGTGCCTACAGACAATGTATCCCCAAAACCTCTTGACTCCTTTGTGTGACTACTGATTCTGTGTGTTTGAGTTTTGTTCATTACCCCAACTGATTTCAAACACTTCTGCTACTGATTACTTTCAAATGAACTTGCCAGTCTAATTTTAAACAAAATCTTTTTCAACTATGTTCTGCACTTCCACTATATTCCTAGAACCTAGGTTCTGCCCCTCTTGTGTGATCCTTGCCTTGGGACCCTTGAGCTCCCTCTGAACTTGGACACATAAGGGCTGTCCCTTCCACACTGCACTCATCTCTGTCTGGCTATGCAAACCTGGGTGTAAGCATTGCCCGAGATCCCTTGAGATCCTTAGGGACCTTTGACACACCCAGGTGTGAGAAAGTCTTTGAAATTTTGGCATTGAAGTGATTCATTACATAACTCAGAGAGGAAGTTAAGATCAGGCTTCCTTTGGTTGTAATTTCTCATTTCTGTACTTCTTTTGTAATTCAATCATTTGGGATGTAATAATTTGTAAACAGTTATGGGTTGATTAGTTAAAAGGGTGGGTAGTTGCATGTGAGGTAAATTGGGTAGATATCATGCCTATAGGGTTTGCTATGATTTAAAATAAATTCTGCATGTTTTACTTCCACACTTAGATACCATTCCTATAGGATCTAAATGGCTATAATTAGTTATCATGCCTATAGGGTTAAAAAATCAGCTTTGTAATTAGATATCATGCCCATAGGGTTAAAAAATCAGCTTTGTAATTAGATATCATGTCTATAGGGTTAAAACCAATTGAAGTTCAATTTTCATTACAGTATGTATCCAGAATCATTTCCCTTAAAGATCATGCCTATAAGGTCTAAAACCAGCTTAGTTAAAATTTGTTTGACTCATGCTTGCGTGAATCAGAATAAATAACCTACTCTTTTCGTGTTAAGCCATATCATTAGAGAGCATGCCTATAGGATCCAAATTGCCTGTTTAAAATTAAGCACTGCTTTACTGCATCAATATAGATATCATGCTTATAGGACTTCACTATTACGCCTAGGCTAGCCTTAGGTAACTACTTAAATAAAACTGGAACTGCCTTTGTTAATAACCAATTGCTACAACCAACATGCAGACCTGATTTGGACTTCTTTTCTGAGTTATATAAAGAATCTGGCTCTGACTCAAACTCTTGCTTTAGTATATTTTAAAACTCATACCTTAAGTGTGTTTAAGTCGTGCTATTTATGTGCTTTATTTGTGGAGGTATACATGAGCCTTATAGCTGCTTACATGTTTCCCTCTAAATGCAGTCCTACATATTTTCTATATATCGCCTAGCCTTTTTGCCTTTTTACTTAAGAGTCAGCCTAAAATTCTACCTCTTATAGGAATAGTAGTCCTAAATTCCTCCGGAACTATTTGGAATGGGACGTGTAATAGCATGAAATAGAAGTCGAGACCAATCCGCTCTTTAATACCTTAACGGGGTGGGAAAGGTAGATATGGATATGATGACCGGTGCGTTAATACCACGTGTATCCCCTCTTTTGAGGAGTGTCATACCGGATATTGCATTGAGGTGATCCATATTATAAACAAGCCTAGGACCCCCTTTTATTTTTTACAAACATGTTTAGTCTATAATTCTTTCAAACCTTGCCTTTCAATAATTGTTTCAATCGCTTGTGTGTTTAACTTAAATCCCCTCTTGCTTGAGCCTTACTTGTTTACTTTCTAATTGTACAAATTCACAAAAACTATCTAGCCAGGAACCACACTAGTGGATCCTGAGGGGTGCCTAACACATTCCTCTTAGGATAATTTCTATCCCTTACCCAATCTCTGGTTATCAAGCATAGTTGTAAATGAACTCTATAGGTGTCCTAATGCCCCTTAAATCATTAGGTGGTGACTCTTCAAAATACCCAATTTCCAAAGACGAAATGAGTCATTACACCCCATGAATGTCAAAACCCGGAAACCCCTCTCCGTCCAGAAGGGGGAAAAAGGGGGCGCGGCAGATCCTTGAGGAGGACCACAGTCCGTTGTACTCCATTCATCTAGATGCCACTAAGATGTAACAGGATTTCAGGCAGCACTACTGGAGAAGAATGAAGCAGGACAAAGTGGAGTATGTGGCTCGGTGCTTGAACTATTAGAAGTTGAAGTATGACCATCAGAGGTTGGACAATTTGCTTCAAAGACATGAGATTCCCAATTGGAAGTGGGAGCGTATTAACATGGATTTTGTTATTGGGATAGCACAGACTTTGAAGAAATTTGGCTTAATGTGGGTTATTATGGATAGGCTGACCAAGTCGGCACATTTTATTCTGGTGGTGACTACGTATTCTTTAGATCAGTTAGCTTAGAATTATATCTGTGAGATCATTTGTCTTCATGGTTCTTGGGTGTCCATTATCTCTGATCGAGGCATGTAGTTCGCATTGCATTTCTGGAGATTCGTGTAGTGTGAGTTAGGCACACGGGTTGAGTTGAGTATAACATTTCATCCCCCAAACGGATGGGCAATCCGAGTGCAGAATTCAGATATTGGAGGATATTCTAATGCCATGTGTTATGGATTTTGAGGTTCATGGGATCAGTTTCTACCGCTTGCAGAGTTCGCCTACAATAACAACTACCAATCAAGTATCCAGATGGCTCCTTATGAGGCCTTATATGGGAGACATTGCCATTATCCAGTTGGTTGATTCGAGCCAGGGTGAGGCTAGGTTGTTAGGCACTGATTTGGTTTGGGATGCCATGGATAAAGTCAAGTTGATTCAGGATAGTCTTCGTACAACACAGTCAAGGATGAAGAGTTATGCTGATCGAAGGGCTCGTGATGTTGCATTTGTAGTGAGAGAGAGGGTTTTGCTGTGGGTTTCACCCATGAAGGGTGTGATGAGGTTTGGGAAGAAGGGAAATTTGAGCCCTATGTATATTAGTCCTTTTGATATCCTTAAGAGAGTTGGTGAGTTGGCCAACAGACTTGCGTTGGCACCCAGCTTATCAGCAGTTCACCTGGTGTTCCATGTTTCCATTCTCCGAAAGTATTATGGTGATCTTCCTATCTATTAGATTTCAGCTCAGTCCATATGGACAAGGATTTGACATATGTTGAGGAGTCGGTGGCCATCACAGATTGGCAGGTCCGAAAGTTGAGGTCAAAGAGCATTGCTTCAGTGAAGGCTCAATTGAGGGGTCATCCGGTCGAGGAGGCAACATCGGACATCAAGCATGACATGCGGAGTCGTTATCCACACATTTTTGTCACTTCAGGTATGTGTCTATGCATGTTCGAGGATGAACATTTATTTTAAGAGGGGGATAATGTAACGATCCAACTAGTCGTATTATGTACTTGAGTCCCATTTTTCCTTTTTTATGATTCACACATGTCTATTTGTGATTTTATGACTTGCAGGGTTGATTAGTTTCACTCCAGGAATTTGGATTGATTTGGACCCTTTGATTCTTGGTTCAAAAGCCTAAATTAAAAATGTTTACCAAAGTTTCAGTTTTGTGAAAATGACCCTAGAACAGTGTTTTGATGGATCCAATAGGTTCGTATCGTGATTTTGGACTTGGGCTTATGCCCGAAATAAAATTTGAAGATCCCTAGGTTGATTTGACTTATTTTGCCGAATGTAGGTAATTTGAAGTTTAGAAGTTTTTCCAAATTTGATCGTAGGTTGACTTTTGACTGTTGGGTTAGGAATTTTGTCTTGGGACTTGGAATAGGTCCGTTTTGCTATTTGGATCTTGTCTGTGAATTTGGTGTCATTTAGAGTTAGTTTGATATGATTCGGACGCTTGGTTGCAATTCTAGAGGTTATTATTCTTTTGAAATTCATTCATTTTGATGTCTGATTCGTAGTTTTAGATGTTATTTTTGTTTTTTTATCATGCGAGAGATTTTTTATGATGTTTTTAGACCGTGTGGATGTTTGATTTGGAACCCCGGGTGCTTGAATGAGTTTCGGACGTGTTTCTGAATAGTTTTGAACTAAATCAGGTTGCTGGTGTATTGGTGCCTCTAATGTCATAATTACAAACACCAACATCGCAATTGCGGTCATAGCAAAGGGGCCTCATGTATCTCATTTCCGATGCCTTGATCGCATTTGCGAAAAATAGGCTAGACTAGGTAGTATCGCATTTGTCGTAATTTCGTTGCATTTGCGATTGGGACAGACTTAGCAGATGCGAAGCCAATGTTGCATTTGTGACTTCCCCCTTAGGCTGCCAGCAGCCGCACTTGCGAGACTTTCTTCGCAATTGTTAACCCAATGTAGCAATTGCGATAACTACAACTAAACAAAAGGTTAGAAAGTCAGGATTTTATCTTATTTCTCTTATTTTAGAACCCTAAACTCGGTAGGAGGCGATTGGAAGAGGGAATTTTCAATTACGATCATTGGGTAAATAGTTTTAATCAATTTCCAATATATTTCATGATTATATATGAGATTTAACATCAAATTTATGAGAATCAAAGAAATATTTTGGGGATTTTTGTCCAAGATTTGAAAAATAAAAATGGGTTTTGAGAGTCAAATTGGAAATGGATTTGAAAATTAAATACATATATAGACTCGTAGGTTATGGATACTCAAGATCTACCCTTTGACTCGGGTTTTGACCGAGCACGCCCGCTGTTGACTTTTGGAGAAATGGGGAAAATCATAGCTTTATCTATCGTTATTGGTTTCTCCTGCATGGTTTGATGTTATTAAGTCATTTTTATTAGATTTGAGCCTAACTTTGTGTGAGGGATTTACCCCTTAGGATTTGGAGTGATTAAGCTATTTGAATTATGTGAAAGATGTGTACACGAGGTGACAAGTGTATACACGGGCTTATATGTAGTATTTGACCGGTAGACACTCTTAGGTTACTTTTAAACCCTTAATTGAAATTATAATTATTTATTCTGCCTTTCGTTGTCTAGTTTACTCCTACATGTCTTATTTGAAATTATTATTATATATTCTAGTTTCCATTGTCACAGATTTCCCTGGGCCTTTATTTATAGTTGTTGTGACATGTTATTCATGCAATTGTCGAGTTATTCTCATGCCTTAGAAATAGTTGTTATTTTGTGCTAGCTCTTTCCTTATTAAATTTATGTTATGCGCTTGAATTGGAAGTTGTCGGTTCGTGGGAATACCTTCATTTTGAGTTATTGAAGTTGAAGTTGTGAAAGCTATTAACACATTGAGGTTGAAGTTGTGGATTATTAAGATATCTTTCCTCATTGAGTATTTGTCATACATTTTGTTATTTTTGAGATTCTTATTCATATTGTGGTTGATCTGTGGACTATATGTCATGGTAATATTGATATTATTGATTTTGGCAAGTGTTGCGGCATATGGGCACGTGTGGCGCGAGTTAATTATTGTTATGTGATATGCATGTAGTGGCATAAGGATGGGGTTTGTTGCGCATGCAATGAGATAAGGTGGGATTTATATGCATGTTGCTAGTAAGAAAATTACTTGAAGCCACGCAGTGAAATAAGGGGGCTAAAACGCGTGTAGCTATTTCGGAAAAAATATTTTCAAAAATAAATGCAAGGCTCCCGTGGTAATATAAGGAAGATTGTAATTGTGACTTGTGAAATGAGATTGTGAGGTGTGGTACCTCGGTTGTTATTCTTGTTGTACATTCCATATTCAAAGGCTTGTTGATTTGCAATAGTCGTTATCTTTTCTTCATTTTATTTACTTGTATTTTTACGGTACTTGATCGCTTGTTGTCCCTATCCTGTGTTTGATCATTTGTTATTCCTATTCTGTCGTCAAGTAATTAAGTGACTAAAAGTCGGATGTCGAACTCACAAGGACTTGTGATTAACTATTAACTAAATTAGAATATCCTAACTATCTAAATAAGAATTAAACATAGAAGTATTTGATTCTACTCTAATTAAAATAAAAAGAAAACCAATAATGAACTTTGAACAAAAGAAGAGCAGATTTTTATGTTATCAATGTTATGAAAACGATCTAGGCTTATGGGCTATCAGACATTCCTATTGTATTCTTCAATTGAATTGACTAACTAATTTATCTAGTTTATTAGTGAACAGGTTTAATATTGCTCATAAGAATCTGTCGAGTTCTTACTCTCCTATTCAAGCTAATCTAACGCCTATAGTTCTATGGAGTAAGAATCAACAAGAACGCATTTATAATTCCAGTACATCAACCAAGCAAGGCAATTAGGTATATGTCTATCCTAACCACGAATTCATTCCTCGATGCCCAGGTTCAAGAACTTGCTCTACTCAATCCTATATGCAATTTAGAATTACCACTTTCGAGTTCAATTCTAGATTCGTAGATAGTATTCAATAGGTGATCAAGAAATTAAATAATTAAGCACAAGATTAAATAAATAAACTAATACGATAAATTAAGAAATCAAGATCAATATCTGAATAACAATAGTCATGAAAGAACCACAACCCTAGAACGTGAAGTTTAGCTCCACATAGACATGGTAGCAAAACAACAAATCATACAAAGAAATATAAAAATTACAAAAGCTTGTGGAAGAAAGATGGAACTTGATGAATTCTGGCCTCCACGACGGCTCTGTGCTTGTGTTTTCCTCTCAAAAATGTCCTCATCGGGTGTTTCGTACTTTTTGTTCTCCTCTAAAAATCACGTCCTTCCTTTCAAAATAGGTTTAGATTATATGAGTTGGAGGCATCTTAGGGTCGAAATAACCGAGTCCTAGTCGAAATAGGACATATTCACGTCTCAAGCGTCTAGGGCAGCGTGGGGCGCTGCCCTAGCACTCAAAAATTTTAGCTGCTGTAAACTACGCCACAGCTAGCGCCCACGCTAGTTGTGGCCCTCAAATTTCACTATTTGCCTTTTTGTCCCGATTTTGCTCCAATTCGCACCATTTCGTCCCAAATTGCATATGAATGATTCTTACACATAGAAATACCACAATTTTGCACAAATCATCATATTAAACATCTCAAATCATCAAGACATGAGAAAAATGTGAGGCGATTTATATCAAAACATGCATACATTAAGCTGACTACTAACACCCCACACTTAAACGTTTCTCGTCCTCGAGTCAACCAACAAATAACTCTACTTTTTAGCACTCTACACCAATGACCATGGTTGATAGCATCAATTAAACTCTAGTATATGCAATCACCACACACTTCCCTTTAACTTATGCCATACTTCAAAAATATTCAAACAAAAACGATATGCTTATAATAATCCTAGCCTCACAAATCGACTCAATGTCACAATGTACTCGTGACTTGAACACCCAACGTCGTAGAGAAAACTAATAATGTTACCTATCCCTCGTATAACCATGTGCCCTCACAACAAAAGCAAAGAGAGTAAAATCAATCCACACATTCGAATCTCATGCTCACATATATCAAAGAAAATCGCTCACTCTCACAAAAGAAGTCACATGCATGTAATTGGTACCATAAGTTTGCCCTTAATGTAAATATTTGCTAATGTAAGCTTGTTCGATCAAAAATCAATTAGGGATTTTTCATGGTTGTAATGTGGGCTAGGGGACTGGTAGGATATATTTAGGAATAGTGGCTCAACCTCCTAAGCACTTTAACATATCACATGATAACTTAAGCACAGATTCCTCAATCCACTTTAATTTCACAATTACAATTACCCCCAACAATGTTCCCTCTTTCTTTAAGCACTACTTTAATTTATTCACTAGCAAGAACAAGACAATAATTTATTCATCTATATTGTTCTTCTTTTCTTTTTCCAGATTTTTCACTTTTATTTTCTTTTTCAATTTTCGCTATTGGTGTATTATTTTAAAAACAGGTGCACCTTCTTCCTTTCATTGGTTTCACTCAAAATCCACCCCACACATAGTCTCCTCTTACTTCTTTTAGCGCTTATTTTCCTATTAAAGTGCTTTAAGAGGTAAAAGGATCAAAACAATTCCAATTTAAGAACAAAAAGGGTATACGCTTGTAATGTGGGTGTCAAATAAAAGTCTATAGGCTCAAAAAGGTTAACTAGGGATATATTTTATTCATGATAAGCAATAAAGCTCAAAAAAGATCAAAGAAAGCCTAAAATCATTTTTCAAACCGAGCATCATCTAAAATTTCGCTTCAACTCACATACCAGGCAAGATTTAGACACAAGTACAATACATGGACTACACAAAAACCTCACCACACATGGCATATGACTCACTATGGACGGTCCCATTCCGACTCTCAAACAGTGCAAGTATTCACGGAGCCATGAGATATTAAGCATTGAGCGCAAAGTGAACATAAGTCAAGTAAACGAGATATAGGCACCACAAAACATGCTATCTAAGTAAGCAAGGCATCATCAATAATTTCAAATCATAGGAAAGATACTACACATGCCAAAGCCTAAATATGCTACTATCAAACAAGTCAAGGGCGCCTAGAAATCTCATCTTTCTTCCATTTATTCCCTAAATTCTATCTACTCTAAAAGAAAAAAAACTACCCGGTTCAAATTACATCCCATGGAAAAGTACCGATGCACAAAGAAAGACTACGAGGGATCATTACTACCTAAGGAAAGCTAAAAGACATATTTTTGGATTTTTTTGTTTAGACGTTAATCCCTCAAGAAAAGTGTCCACAAAATCCATCGTCAGGAAAAGTCAAAATTTTTTACTTTTTTTTTTTCCAATTTTTATTTTTTTTTCAAATATTTTTTTTTTACATAAAAACTACTGCACTAAGAAAGAATATTACACCTAACCTAGGATAACAGGAAAAATCATCCAAACAATTTCCTCACCCCACACTTAAAATTGTGCAATATACTCAATATACACTGTAAATAATAAGAGGGTAAAAGAGACTCCCTGGTAGGCCAAAGGCCGAAGCATTAGCAGCTCACTGATACTCAGACTTCTCTCAGGTATGATCCTTTGTTTGGGCTCCCCACACTTAGTTCCAACCACATGACTCACTTTTTCACACTTCCTATGGATTTGCTCCCTATGCTCAAAATTCTACAAAATAAAACAACACTACAAAAATAATACAATAAGAAAAAAAATAAAAAATAAAAGAAAGCAGTAAAGCTGGGTTGCCTCCCAACAAGCACCTAATTTAACGTTGCGGCATGACGTGAACCATTTTTTGCCTCCACCTCGAATTTATGAATTGCGCCCCCAATTTGGCTTCAAGCTTTTTGCTATGCTCTCGGGGTGGTGGGACAAATTTAATTGGGCCAAGCAACCAATATCGCATTCTGCACTTCTTGGCCTTCGGATGAGGTATGTAATTAAGTCTCTCTGGCACGAATAATTCAAGAATGTAAGCACCTCGTTCCTCTTCCATTGGCTCCTCCAAAGACTCAGATGACTCGATTTCTACGTCAACATCCAAACACAATGTTGAAAAATGTATGGAATGAGGACCAATATACCCTAACTCTAGAATTATATTACTCTTTACATCCTCATATTTACACACACTAGAGTCTCCAATTATAATATTTATCTACTTTCTCACATGACTCTAGAGTGTTTTCTTCAACATGGACATCATAAATAAAAGTATGGTCGAATGATTAACTCTCCACTTTTAACTCCTCAATTTGGCGTATAAGCTATTTTTCAGTTTCACACAACTCAGAACTATTTTGTTGGGCGTTAGACGCATCAACCTTTACAATCAATTGAGCTTCCAAGTTGTGAATAGTAGTGCCAACCTTTTCGATATCTTTTCCCAGTTCAGCTCTTCCTTCCATTAAGTCTTTCATCTCATCTGTAGTTTTCTCACATCGAGCTTCATATATTTCTAATAGTTCAGTTTGTTCCATTAGCCAAGTTTGGCTCAAAATCTCCACTTTTTCAAAATTTTCTTTTTGTTGGAACTCACTCTCTTAATTCGATTCTTCTATATTAGCCTTCATTCTTGTGATTGCTACCCTCATTCTTTTCATATCTTTTTTGAGTTCACCCTGTTGCTCATCTACTTGCCTCAGAATATACCTAATATATGCTTTACGTTCCATGTTCTGCACTCCATTGCCCCTATCAAACTCACAAACACTGTTAGAAAGATCATAATATGGGCTCAGAGAAGGATCAAAAGAATTAGGGCAACCATCCCAATGGCCATCTTGACCACCACACATATTACAAATATTACACTCAAAGGATTGAGATTGTGCGCACAACTCGCTCCCGGGAATATTATGATAATTTTTCCACCAGTGGGGTCCTCCACAATATTGACAGGGATATTCAAAATAAGAATAACCATCATTCGAATAATCTTCATTCCATGATGACATGCTAAAATAAATAAAAAATACTAACTAAACTAAAACACAAAAAATATGAATAGATAAAAAAGTAAATCTCTAATCTAGAAAATTAGCTAATTTCTAAGTTCACGGCAATGGCGCCAAAAACTTATTGTAGCTAAACGCACATGCAAGTATACGCGGTCGTCAAGTAATAAAGTGACTAAAAGTCGAATGTCGAACCCACGAGGACTTGTGATTAACAATTAACTAAATTAGCCTATCCTAATTATGTAAATAATAATTAAACCGAGAAGTATTTGATTCTAATCTAATTAAAATAAAAAGAAAACAAATAATGAACTCTGAACAAAAGAAGAGTAGATTTTTATGTTATCGATGTTATGAAAACGATCTAGGCCTATGGGCTATCTAACATTCTTATTGTATTCTTCAATTGAATTGGCTAACTAATTTATCTAGTTTATTGGTGAACAGGGTTAATATTGCTCATAAGAATCTGTCAAGTTCTTACTCGCCTATTCAAGCTAACCTAACGTCTATATGTCTATGGAGTTAGAATCAACAAGAACGTATTTATAATTCCTGTACATCAACCAAGCAAGGCAGTTAGGTATATATATATCCTAACCGCGAATCCATTCTCCGATGCCAGGTTTAATAACTTGCTATACTCAATTCTATATGCAATCTAGAATTCCCACATTCGAGTCCAATTCTAGATTCATAGATAGTATTCAATTGGTGATCAAACAATTAAATAATTAAGCGCAGGATTAAATAAATAAACTAATACGACAAATTAAGAAATCAAGATAAAATATCCGAATAACAATAGTCATGAAAGAACCACAACTCTAGAACGTGAAGTTTAGCTCCACATAGACATGGTAGCAAAACAACAAATCATACAAAGAAACATAAAAATTACAAAAATTCGGGGAAGAAAGATAGAACTTGTTGAATTCAGGCCTCCACGGCGGCTCTGTGCTTGTATTTTCCTCTCAAAAACGTCCTCCTCGAGTAATTTGTACTTTTTGTTCTCCTCTAAAAATCACGTCATGCCTTTAAAAATTAGTTTACGTTGGCTTTTATATGAGTTGAAGGCCTCTTAGGATCGAAATAACTGAGTCCCAGTCGAAATAGGACATATTCACGTCTCGAGCGTCCAGGGCAGCGTGGGGCGCTAGCCCTGGGGCTCAAAATTTTCAGCTGCTGTAAACCGCGCCACAGCCAGCGCCTTCATAGTAAGGTGTATAAGGTGTGTTAAAAGTAAGTAGTATTATAAGTAATTTGGGATAATTCTTAATTATATAGATAATCGGGTAATTGGTTAATTATTAATTAGTGGGAGATTAACTAGTTAATTAAGGATTAGTGAGTAATTAATTAGGATATTGGGATAAGTCTTAACAAGTCAAAATGTGGCATCCCCCTTGTAGTTTACGATGACTCTTAGTCATTCTTGATAGGTGGCAAGTTAGAAATGTGAAAATTTGTCATGTCTTATAACATGAGTCACCTACCCACTTTTAAGAAAAAAATTAAATATCCATTCCACATATTCCTTCTTAAGAAAGATTCAAATATCCATTTCTAGGATTTTTGAATATAAAACCACATTTTCATTTCTAACAAACATTAATACGTGATTCATTCTTACAAATTCCCTCCCATTTGCCCAACAAAGTGTGAAGTGACTCGGCTCCTCAATTGTTGCTCTGGTAGGTGCTATAGTTGTGGCACATGCCCAACCTCGGTCTCTACCTCTGCCCCGACCCCTAGCAACATCGGCCTTGGGGGAAGCATCATTAGTAACTACAATTCGTGTCTTCACCATCTATGAGGGAATAGAAAAACAAAGGCTCAAACTCCGAAATCAATAAATCTGTACGATAAGGAATGAAAGAAGTGGAATTTTCCTAATAGTTCTTTAGGCTCTCGAAGATAAGTACAAACGTCTCCGTACCGATTCACAAGACTCTATTAAACTCTCTCGTGACTAGTATAACCTATGAACCTAGAGCTCTCATACTAAACTTTTCACAACCCAAATCTCACCTTAAGGATTGTGATGGCACCTAGTCTCTAAAACTAAGTAAGTCAATCACTTACAATAGATAAACAAATAAAATATAATATTATGAAGTAGAGTTTAATATAAAAGTGGAAATAAAGGTTATACAAGCCAACACAACGATAATCACAATAACTCCCCAAGAATAAGTAGTACAAAGTCACGAACTCTAGCTGAATACATAGAAATATCTCAAAACAAAAATAGAATATTGTTTGGATAGATAATTGACAGTATAAATGTAAGGAAAGGGCTCCAAAGTACTACGACGATAAAGCAGATCTACCTTGAATCCTCGCGATCAAGAGCTAACACTACTTGGGCCCACTACTTCCAACACCTGTGTCTATACAAAAATATATTGAAGTGTAGTATAAGTATACCATGGTCGGTACTTAGTATGTATCAAGTCTAACCTCACTAGAGTAGTAACGAGGTTCAAGTCAAGATACTCACTAGTCAAATAACCTATGCAAATATTAAAAACTGGCAAAAAGGAATGATAACAAAAGCAATAACTATAATATCATCAAACTAAGCGATAACTATTTACATAAAATAAAAATCCCAATTTCGACAAATAAGTCATCAAATAGAGCCACACACTCACGTCACCTCTTGCGCACATTATCAATCACCCTGCTACGGCAAAGAGCTCATGCCACAACATAAGACATACCCCATATGGCAAAAACCTCATCCCACAATATAAGTCAGACTCGCACATCAAAGACCTCATACCACAATATAAGTCACATTCACACAGCAAAGACCTCGTGCCACAATATATGTCATACTCGCACAACAAAAAACTCGTGCCACAACATAAGTCACACCCGTACGACAAAGATCTCGTGCCACAAAATAAATCACACTCGCACGGAAAAAATATTTTGTGCCTCAACATATACCGCAATTGCACGGCAAAGACCTCGTGCCAATTACCAATAACATGTTCAAGAAGAATTCATCAAGTATCAAATAAAACAAAGAATTATAAAGACTTCCTTTTATTTAAATCTGTTATGTTACAATTAGCTCAACATAATGTGAGATAAAAATTTCACGTACGTAAAATCCATCCTGACAGCCAAATTATCACGTAATAATAGAGATACCAAGTAGCACATTGGGAAAAACACAACAAATCAAATAATATACATGACACACACAAGGAAGTCCTAAGCACAAATAAGAATACTCCCTTTTTCATCAATAATACGCCCCCAGACCATCACATATCATCCCCACATAGCCACCCTTATCTCACCGCCCACGCAATAATAAAATAAATGCCCACCTTATCTCTTCACACGTGTTTTAATAATTAACCCCCTTACCTCGCCACATGAACAAATAAGCAATTAAGCCAATCCTAAGGGGTAATTTTCCCATACAAAGTCAAGATACTTACCTCAAATAAGCTAAATTAATCCACTAATAAGCCCTTCCTATGCAATTCAACCACCAGATGGCTCGAATTTAGCCAAAATAATTTTGCCATAGGAAGCGATTATGAATAATAAAGCTTTGATCTTTAACTAAAATCAAGTGGTCAACCCAAAAATTCAACCCAGGCCCGCACCCAAAAACCAACAAAACTCACAAATTTTGAACTCCCATTCAAATACGAGTTCAACCATACGAACTTCATCCAAATTGGCCTTCAATTCATCAATTTATGTATTAGAAAAGTTTTTACTAAAATTCTCAATTTCCTCAATTTGATTCATCAAACAATCACTAAATTCAAGGTTGGAATCATGAAATATAAATAAATCCGCATAAAAAATAGTTACCCTAATCTAAATCATGAAAATCCCCTCCAAAATCGCCTATATTCGAGCTCTCTAACTCAAAATATGATAAAATAAACAAAGCCCTCGAAATAGAATACTTAAATGATTCTGACCGGTGATCCCGCGATCGCGAAGAACAAATCAAGCTCCTCCCACAATCCTTCCTCCCGAACGCGGTCTGACACCAATGAACGCGATGCTCACCCCTATTGGCCTAGGCAAAAACGGTCACCAACATGCGAACGTGAAGGCCATTAACTTGGTGCCTCATCCAGCTCACCCTCTATGTGAATGCGACTACTAGGGCGCAAACGCGATGAGCACAACTCGCCAGTGCTCTGCGATCGCAACGATCAATATGCGAATGCCGTGACCATTACAGATGCCTACCAAATTACACTCCACGATCGCAATGAACAGTAGAACACCAAAAAATCTGCGATCCAAACATGAGTGAAAATGATCCGCACTCATTTGAACCACACTTGAGGCCCTCGGGACCCTGTCCAATCACACCAAACAACATCAACATTACGAATCGCACCCCAATTCAAGCCTAATGAACTAATGAACTTTCAACTTCCAAAACTCACGCCGAACCATATCAAATTAACTCGAAATGACCTCAAATTTTGCATGCAAGTCTCAAATGACACAACTGACCTATTACAACTCCCAAAACTGCAATATGAACTTGATATCCACAAAGTCAATTCTTAGTCAAACCTTTCAAACATTCAACTATTCAACTTTCACTAATTCAAGCCAAAACAACATAGGAACCTCCAAATCCAAATTTGGACATACGCTATGTCCAAAATCACCATCCGAGCCTAAGGAACCATCAGAACTTTAATCCGAGATCAAATACGCAAAAGTCAAACTTGGTCGACTCTTCCAACTTAAAGCTTCTAAAATGAGAATTATTCTTTCAAATCAATCCTGAACCGCTCAAAAACTGAAACCAACCATACACGCAAGTCACAATACATCATGATATGAAGCTACCCGCAACCTCGAACCATCGAACGAAAATACAAATGATCAAAATGACTGGTCGGGTCGTTACAAGAATATTCCATTGAATTAAATATCTTACCTTCTATATGGGATAACTAATCTATCCCTTAATTGTTATCTCTTATCCCACCAACCAAACGACCCCAAAGAGTAAAAAATGTTGAACGTCTCTTTGACATCACAGGCTTTATCAATCCATAGATAACCAAAGGTTTATGATAACAAATGTAAAAAAAATATGTTAAAAGCAATTTATTATTTGAGCTGATTTGGAGCCCAAAGAACTAATTCAGAAATATTTCTTTGGAACTTGTGTTTGATATGGGGAATTAGTGGAGATTTGGTACTACGAGAGAGCATATTAATGAGAAGTTAGATATCCAGATTTGGTATAATATTTCCCATTTTTAGTTTTAAGGCCGGAAAAGGGATGTCATGAGTTACATTAAGAACCATATATATGAGTCGTGGCCGTTGCAATGAGATGGATAGGATAAGGAATGGGTTCCATGTGGGTTTGCTATATTTCTTAAAAAAGGTATGAGCATTTATAGCTAGTATGCAAGTGAAAGAAAGTATAATAAAAAGGTTCAAAATTAAAAGAATATCGTATTATTATGCTCAATTGAAAATAATGAGAAACCTAGGCAAGGAAAAAGGGAATATTTGTATAGAGTAAATAAAAAAGACAACAAGAAGCTTTGTCAACCACAAAGACAACAACTCTTAACAATCGGATCAACCAATGACGAACAACAATTATTTTATCTATTTACTGGAAAGGAATTTGGAGTAGTACGTACTGAATTTACTGTTTAGTTGTCTGAGAATTAAGAATAAGTAAATAGGATTAGAGACAGTAATGCAAGATCATGATTGTTGTCCAAATAATAAGGCCGCTTCTCTTTTCTGCTTGTATGTAAGAAATAGTACTATTAATAAGAATCTTCCTGCCTGCTTCTGTCTGCTTTGCCCATTGCCACACACTTTTCTGCCCCTATACAAATACAAACTATCCACGTGCCTAACATTTTTCATTCCCTACCCTTTCCATCTTGACAATAATTTCAGTGGCAAATCCGTTGGTAACTGCAATTTTTGACAGAATCGTTGGTAACTGATCCGTCTATGTTGCTTGTCGATTTTTTTTTTAATGCATTCCATTATATCCGGATTCACACACCATACGGCTCATTTAAGTGTAATCCTATAGTTGATTCTAAGTTTCTAACAATAATGTAATTCGTCATCTGATAGTTGGGCAAGATTATAAGACATATACCTAACCCTCACACATTACTTCAATAATCTCTTATGCGTTCAAAGTTATTTTCAAGCAGTCAAAACAGTAACAAGATTATGTTATAATGCACAATCTCACTGGTTACATCATTCCATTAAACTCGTGCCTCAGAAAGTTTGGTGCGAAGCTATCAGTTGGTCGCTTTCCAATTTATAAGTTCTCGCCTTATTAAAATCAGAAGTGTACGCCTTTAAAAGATAAACTAGTATACAACTTCCACGATGTGCTAATAATATTAAAGCGTATTAATTATGCACAATTGACATCTAACTTGTTTGAACAAATTATAAATATTATTGCTTAACAAATCAATGCAACATACCCAATAGTAAAATATCTATAAAATTAAGGAAGCAAATCAAATAATCATCGAATAATTTTCTGTTCCTCAGTTTTCTTTATTAGATTATCTACTGCTTGGTATTACTACTTTGCACTATGACTTTTTATTAATTTTTTTTTTCTTTCTCGTGAAATATTTTTTTTTTTAAATTTATTCTATTGTTCATAATTATTTAATTGTCTAGATTTATGAATAGTATTGTTAATACCAATTACCTAGTTTTTTTATTTTTTAAGTGAATTCAAAATATAAATATCGCCGCATGGTCTTCACCCCTCTCTTTTATTCTACTGTGATTAGTTTTATCCATTTAGTATTTTACTTATTATTGAAATAATTACTTCATATGTAATATAAAACATTGAATATAAATACGCCCGAGGTATAAGCATGGAAGTTCTTTTATTATTTTTTAATAAATTCTAATAATATTTTTTAATAATTATTACTTTCGTTTTATATGCAATAAGCAATGACATGTTTTCTTTTCCTTATTTATTTGTATAACTTCAGAACTTAATTTTAATTATTAAAAAAATTTATATGATAAATTTAATTTAATTTTATGTTTATTGTCACGACCCAAACCGATGGATCGCGACGGGCACCCGATACCTTACCCAACCGAGTACCAATATAACGTAACTTTTCATCTCATACTATCATAGATAACTGTGCCGGAAGGTTGCTGTGAGTCAGTAGAATATAACATGTGATACCAATTTATACATAAGACATACGGGCTTATAAAGCCAAAATAACCACTCGTATACTAAACATAGGCCGACAAGGCCATACAATCTTTTACGTACATGACATCTGTCTACAAGCCTCTAAGAATACATAATTTTCATAAAGGTTGAGAAAGAGTTCCGCGATACCAAATAGTACACGTCTAAATCATACTAACCAAACAAGCAACTCCGAAGCAAATGGAGCGCATCAACATCTTCCGCTGAGCTGATAGCCTACTTGGAGGGCTCTCGACTTGTCTATCGGGACCTGCGGACATGAAACGCACTGTCCTCAGGCAAAAGGGACATCAGTACGAATAATGTACCGAGTATGTATGTCACATAAATAAGTACATAACAGACATGGAAGAAATATAGAGTAAATAATTCACCTGTAAGTCTGGAAAATTTTGTAAATCATGAAATACTTATCGTGCCATGCATATGCGTATGAATGTCATGTCGTGCATAGGTACATGTTTCATAACATCATCAACCTCTAAGGGCATACCATCATATCATCTCGGCCATTGTGGGCAAAATCATCAATGCATACCAGCTGATCAGGTGGTGGTGCGTATATAACACCGTAACCTTTTCCCATATCCCATATACATATAATATACGTATATACGCGTATATAACGCCATATTGTCATGGGTCAATGTACATGAATGCAATGCATGAGAAGTACTGTAACGACCCGACCGGTCGTTTTGAGCTTTTGCACTTTTCTTGCCAATTCTCGGGCATGACTTGCCCTGTGTGTATTTTTCTGAGAGCCATGAACAGAGGATAAAATAATAGGACATATAGGAGTTCAAGAATGTAGGCATTTCTATACTTCTATGTATAGAGTCATTTGTGAAAGTTGTGCATTTGTTCGTTTCGTTTGTATCGTATGGATCATACCAAAAGAAAGAAGGGATAGCGTTAACATACCTAAACCGATTCTCTTAGCAATCTATCTAACCCATGTCTTTTGTGAAGAACACGTAACGCCAATTGAAAGATCATCCCACCGCAACACTCTTATTTTTGCTGGCTTTACTTATGCTCGATACCAAAAGATAAAATTTCAACTTCTGTAGCATTTAAACAGTTGATAAGCCATTGTTGATCTTGATCCATTAAAATTATATCACACTTAATTTTTTACTGTTTTAAGGGTTGTTGCCGTGTGTGTGTTGAAAAATTGGGGGGCTAGCACCTGAGGCACCTGTTGCTACCCCTAGACTTCCGGGGACTTTAGTGCAGTTCCTAAGCATGTTCGGTACATTGGATCAGGCGGTATTGATCCCAGCTGCACCAGCAACTTCACAGGTTAAGAGCGAAGCTACAACTCCCGCCGCCCGTAATCTAGAGCAACAAGCTCATATTTATCAGGTTTTAAGTATTATGCTGGTACAGCTAGTAGTTGCAATTCAGCCTAAGGTCAGTCTAGCAGCATTAGAGGAGGAGTAGAAGAGGTTGGGAAGGTTCAAGAAGTAGTATCCTCCTACTTTCATTGGCGTAACTTCTAAGGATGTGCATAGTTTTCTTGACTAGCATCATCGTATTTAACTATGGGCACAATGGATGTGAGCGGGGTCACCCTTACCACTTTCCAGCTGACAGGGCCGGCTTATAGACAGCGGCAGGCATATGAGGAGAGTACGCCAGTTGGTACAGCGACACTTACTTAGGCTCAATTTACTGATATATTTTTGAGGGAGTTCGTTCCACAAACCCTCAGGTATTCGATGTGCATAAAGTTCGAGTAGTTGTGCTAGGTGTCTATGATTGTGTCCAAGTATGCTATGAGGTTTGCTAAATCATCTCGTCATGCACCTGCTTTGGTTTCCACTATTAGAGAAAGAGAGCCCGCAGATTTATTGAGGGACTTGGTTATGGTCTCAAATATGGGATGGCATGGTAGTAGGAGACTGATACTCTATTTCATTAAGTTGTTAAGATCGCTAGGAGGTTAGAGGGTATTCACAGTCTTGAGAGGGATGATACAGAGGTTAAGAAGCCTCGTGGACCTGGAGGATCTACTGGTCCTTATTTTGGGGGCAGGGCATGTCATAGTATTACTTACTTGTGTGTATCATACATATTACGTGATTTGGGAACCCCAGGTCCCAAATATGACACCTACAAATGATCAAATATGACTTAGACGAGATTTTTGGTTTATTCTTCAAATTTTCAAACTCAAGAATCCTAGAGGCGATTTTGCAAAGAACTTACCTTACCCAAATCATTGGTAAGTGGATCTAAACTAGTTTTTTTTCAATCTTTCACTACTTTTCCTAAGATTTCAACCTAATATCTAGAGTTTTTATGGTGGAAATTGGGGTTTTTTTGGTAGAATTAGGGATTTTTGAAAAAATAGGGATTTAGACCTCAAATTGAGGTCAAACCCAAAACAAATTACATAACCGGACTCGGGGGTGAACCGGCAATCTGGTTTTTGTTTGAATTTCGGGTTTGGACCAAGCGATCTCAGGTGTTGACTTTTGTTGACTTTTTCAATAATGACTTAAATTGAATTCTTTACAATCGTGGGTAGTTCCTAAGGCTTAATTTGAATTGTTTAGTTGGTAAATTTGCTAGATTCTATTGGTTTAGAGGCTTGTTTGAAAGACAAAGCGCTGGTTGAGCTTTGAGTTTGGTCTTTGGAGCGAGGTAAGTGTCGTGGTTAACGTTGACTTGAGAATAAGACTTGTTTGTCTATTTGCTACATGTTTATATGTTGGATACATCATATGTGAGGTGACGAGTACTTATGCGTTGTTATCGGGTTAAAGCATGTGGGTGGGACTTGGTTCCTTGTAATTATTATTTTCTTTGATTATGTTATTCATGTTGAGACTAGTATTGTTAAATTGATCGCTCTTATCATGTTTACAGATTTTTGGTGATAATTGAGTATTGATTTCAATGTTTAGATTGGTATTGTGGAACCAAATGTTTAATTAAGGCTTCTTTTTGCTATGATATCCCTCTATTGTTATTGTTCATTGCTTTATGGTAAGGGAGAATGTTAATGCACGAAGGGTAATGCCGTTCCATACTGTGAGTGTTAATGCATGAAGGGTGATGCCTTGCCATATTGTGAGTATTAATGCATGAAGGGTGATGTCGTGCCATATTGTGAGTGTTAATGCACGAAGGGTGATGTCGTTCCATGTAATGAGAGTTAATGCACGAAGGGTGATGTCGTATTGTTTCTGTTGGAAATGATGGAGTTTTGAGGATGCATGGTCTTGTTTGTGTGCCTAATGTGGATGGACTTCATGAGTTGATTCTAGAGGCGTCCCATAGTTCCCAATACTCTATTCATCCGGGTGCTACCAAGATGTATTAGGACATGCAGTAGTATTATTGCTGGAGGAGGATGAATAAGGACATAGTTGCATATGTAGCTCGGTGTCTAAATTGTCAACAAGTAAAGTACGAGCATCAGAGACCTGGCAGTTTGCTTTAGAAGATTGAGATTCCTGAGTGAATGTGGGAGCGTATCACTATGGATTTCATTGTTGGACTGCCACTGACTTAGAGGAAGTTCGATGTAGTTTGGGTTATTGTGGATAGCCTGACCAAGTCAGTGCATTTCATTCCTGTGGCAGTTACCTATTCTTCAGAGCGATTGGCAGGGATTTATATCCGCGAGATCGTCCACCTTCACGGTATGCCTGTGTATATCATTTCTGATCGAGGTACGTAGTTCACCTTGCATTTATGGAGGGCCTTACAGCATGAGTTGGGCATACAGGTTGATCTAGGCATAATGTTTCATCCTCAGACGGACGGACAGTCGCAACACACGATTTAGATATTGGAGGATATGCTCTGCGCTTGTGTTATAAACTTCAGAGGCTCTTGGGATCAGTTCTTGCCACTAGCGAAGTTTGCCTACAACAACAACTATCATTCGAGCATCCAGATGGCTCCCTATGAGGCATTATAATGTAGACAGTGTCGATCACTGGTTGGATGGTTTGAGCCGGGGGAGGCTCGGTTATTAGGTACAGATTTGGTATAGGATTCCTTGGATAAGGTCAAGATTATTCAGGATAGACTTTGTGCAGCTCAGTCCAGGCAGAAGAGTTATGTCGACTGTAGAGTTCGTGATGTTGCATTCATGGTCGGAGAGCCAGTTCTGCTCCGGGTTTTACTCATGAAGAGTGTAATAAGGTTCTGAAAGAAGCGCAAGTTGAGCCCTAGATATATCAGACCTTTTGAGATTCTTCAGAGAGTGGGTGAGGTTGCTTATAAGCTTGCATTTCCACCTAGTTTATCAGTAGTTCATCCGGTATTCCATGTGTCCATGCTCCGGAAGTATCACGGTCCATCCCACGTGTTCGATTTCAGCTCTATCTAGTTGGACAAGGATTTTACTTATGAGGAGGAGCCGGTGGCTATTCTAGATCGGCAGGTTCGTCAGTTGAGATCGAAGAGTTATCCTTCAGCTCGAGTGCAGTGGATAGGTCAGACCATCGAGGTAGCTACTTGGGAGTCCGAGTCGGACATGAGGAGTAGATATCCCCACCTTTTCACTAGCCTAGTTAATTTTCTATGTCCGTTCGAGGTCAAACGATTATTTTATAGGTGTAGAATGTGATGATCCGATAGGTCATCTTATGTTTTTGTACCTAATTATGCACTTTGAAGCCTTAAAAACATTCGCATTTGCGATAGGCTCCTCGAATTTGCGAACCCCATGTCGCAAATGCGACACCTGCAACTGATCAAATATGACTTAGACGGGATTTATGGTTTATTCTTCAAATTTTAAAACTAAAGAACCCTAGAGGCGATTTTTCAAAAAACTTTTCTTTCCCAAATAATTGGTAAGTTATTCTAAACTAGTTTCTTTCAATCTTTCACAACTTTTTCTAAGATTTCAACCAAAAATCTAGAGTTTTCATGGTGGAAATTGGGGGGGGGGGGGTTTTGGTAGAATTAGGGATTTTTGAAAAATAGGGATTTATACCTCAAATTGAGGTCGGATTCAAAAACAAATTACATGATCGAGCTCGGGGGTGAATGGAAAATTAGGTTTTGGTCCGATTTTCGGGTTTGGCCCAAATGGGCTTCGGTGTTAACTTTTTCAATAATGACCTAAATTGAATTCTATACAATCGTGGATAGTTCCTAAGGCATAATTTGAATCGTTTGGTTGGTAAATTTCAAGATTGTATTTGTTCAGAGGCCTGTTTGAAAGTCAAAGCGGTGGTTGAGCTTTGAGTTTGGTCTTTGGAGCGAGATAAGTGTCGTGGTTAACGTTGACTTGAGGGAATAGGACTTGTTTGTCTATTTTCTACATGTTTATATGATAGGTACAACGTATATGTGAGGTGACGAGTACTTAAGCGTTGTTGTCGGGTTAAAGCATGTGGGTGAGACTTGGTTCCTTGTAATTATTGTTTTCTTTGATCATGTTATTCATGTTGAGACTAGTATTGTTAAATTGATCGCTCTTATCATGTTTACAGATTTTTGGTGATAATTGAGCATTGATTTCAAAGTTGAGGTTGGTATTGCGGAACCAAATGTTGAAGTAAGGCTTGTTCTTGCTATGATATCCCTCTGTTGTTATTGTTCATTGTTTTATGGTAAGGGAGAGTGTTAATGCACGAAGGGTGACGCCGTGTCATATTGTGAGTGTTAATGCAGTAAGGATGATGTCGTGCCATATTGTGAGTGTTAGTGCACAAAGGGTGATGTCATGCCATATTGTAAGAGTTAATGCACGAAAGGTGCTATCGTGCCATGTTATTATAGTTAATGCATTAAGGGTGATGTTGTACTGTTTCTATTGGAGATTGTGGAGTTTTGAGGATGCAGGGTCATGTTTGTGTGCCTAATGTAGATGGACTTCGTGAGTTGATTCTAGAGGAGGCCCACAGTTCCCGATATTCTATTCATCCAGGCGCAACAAAGATGTATCAGGACTTGCGGTAGCATTATTGGTATAGGAGGATGAAGAAGGACATAGTTGCATATGTAACTCGGTGTCTAAATTGTCAAAGACCTAGCGGTTTGCCTCAGAAGATAGAGATTGGGCCTCCACGGTGTGATCGTGTTTATCATTTTTGATTGAGGTAAGTAGTTCACCTCGCATTTCTAGAGGGTAGTTCAATGTGAGTTGGGCATGCAGGTTGAGCTTAGCACAACATTTCTGTATGCGGTGAATCCGGGGGCCCGATTTCCCTTGTGGTCATACTCCTCGAGGATCGAAGCCGAGGTTGAGACTCACCCTCGGGGGTCATCAGGTACCAGCCCCAAAGGGCATTGCGTTCTAATGGCTATAGTATGCGAGGGGGGGAATTCCAAGGCACACAGCTTAATCTAACAAAGCTGGCCTATCCGGGGCCTATCTCAAGTGTCACATCGAGTCGTCCCGTCTCCATGCTTTTACAGTTAATGCATTTTGTACTACAACGGGATTCCCCTCCTATATAAAGGGGATCCCCATCACTGTGTAACGCTCGGTTGTTGTTGCTCCAGTTACTCTACACAAGATCAATAATAACTCCCTTTCTTTCTTCTCTCTAACTTACTCGCTCGAGGCTACTCTTTTCATTTATTGCTTTCATACTTTTTCTTCACTATTGCTTGATATTGGTCGTAAATAGCCTTCTTTGATTATATCTTAACTATTATCCCCTTCCCGCTTACCCCCGATAGCTCGAACTCGAGCCCAGGCATCAACCTCGAAGCCTCTCATCGATCGGTCCGAGGCCCGTGCAGTAAGCCCCTCGGTTTGATTACTGCCTCGTTCTAGATCGAATTTCATCATTAAACTTCATACGCCTAGCATCAACTGCTCTAACAACTAGCATAAAAATAGATCATGTATTTTTAGAGTCCCATTTACAAATTTAATTGTTGTTACCATTTTCACGATAAACAGTTTGGCGCCCACCGTAGGGCTAAAAATAATAGGTTTCATTACAAAACACAAGTTATCTTTCACACTTTTTCATGCCCAAGATCTTCGATTTCAAGACAGAGCGCCTAGCTCGGTGAGCAAAATGGGGAACCAGAACTTTGAAAATAACTGAGAAAAGGACACGACTACTCCAGATATTGGTACACCACCAAACTCAACCGGGGCGGAATGGAAGGTTCTCCGACATGACATCCACATGATTATTGGGGGAACCAACGTTCCCCAAGGACCAAGAATTAAGCGAACAAGAACGTCCATTACGGAAGAAGGACCGACCCGAAACCACGTGCCCGAAGAGACCCTCATATTCAGCGAGGAGGACCTCGAGGCCATGATAGAACCGCTCAACGACACGCTGGTAATCTCGTTTCTCTTAAACAATACCAGCATAAAGCGCGTGCTCGTGGATCCAGGCAGCTCGGCCAACATAATTAGACCAGAGGTAGTAGAACAGCTGGGTCTACTCAACCAAGCCGTTCCCGTCCCTTGAATCCTCCACAACTTCAACATGACCAGTGAAGTAACGAAAGGAGAGATCACCCTCCCGATCGACACATCCAGCGCGATTCAGAACACCGAGTTCCAGATCATCGACGACGACATGAGGTACAATGCATTACTCGGCAAGCCTTGGATACATAGAATGAGGGCAGTAGCCTTAACCTTGCATCAGGTGATAAGGTTTCCCACAAGGGATGGCATTACAACCATACAAGGAGAACAACATGAAGCAAAAGAAATGTTCGCGGTTCACCATGAGGCGCCAATCCACACGTGCCCGATATCGGATGAGGATAGAAACATACAGGCCCCCGAGGACAACGGGGAAGATTTCTTCGCCCCCCGAACCTTCGTCACCCCCGAGGAATTGGATGAGACCAAATCGACAATCGAAGAGCTGGAGCACACCATTTTATTCGAGCACCTCCCGGATCATAAGGTATACCTGAGAACGGGGTTGACCCTGAACTCAGGACAGGGTTTATTCAATTTTTTAGTAACAACATCGACTGTTTCGCCTGGTCCCACCTAGATATGATAGGAATCCCACCAGAAATAACCTCCCATAGGCTGAGCGTTGATCCCAAATTCAACCCGTAAAGTAGAAGAGAAGACCGCAGTCTGAGGTAAAATATGCCTTCATCAAAGAAGAGGTAGCGAAGCTTCTAAAAATCGGATCCATTAGAGAGGTAAAGTACCCCGAATGGCTGGCCAACATAGTAGTAGTGCCCAAAAATGGAAACAAGCTAAGAATGTGCGTATATTACAAAGACTTGAATAAGGCGCGCCCCAAAGATTCCTTCCCATTGCCTAATATCGAATGTCTGATCGATGCTACGGCTGGCCATGAGACCCTCACTTTTCTGGATGCCTACTCGGGGTATAATCAAATCTAGATGAACCCCAAGGACACGGAAAAAACCTCGTTCATCACAAAGTATGGTACATATTGCTATAATGTAATGCCCTTCGAGCTAAAAAACGCAGGGGCAACGTATCAACGCCTAGTTAATAAATTTTTTGAGAATCAAGTAGGTAAATAAATGGAGGTGTATATTGATGATATGCTAGTCAAGTCCTTGCGCGTAGAGGACCATTTGAAGGAATCTTTCAACTTCCTCAAAAGCTACAAGATGAAGATCAACCCCGAGAAATGTGCCTTCAAAGTGGGTTCGGGCAAATTCCTGGGCTTCATGGTTTCAAACAAGGGGATCGAGATCAATCCCGATAAGATAAAAGCCATCGAAGAGATCACAGTGGTGAACAATGTAAAGGTCGTCCAACAGATAACTGGGCGGATAGCGGCCCTGGGCAGAATCATATCATGGTTATCAAACAAAAGTCACCATTTCTCCTCTCTAGTAAAAAGAAAGAGCAACTTTGAATGGATCCAGAATGCCAACATGCTCTAGAAGAACTGAAACGATACCTGACTAGCCCACCTTTGTTGCACACACCCAAGGAGGATGAAATGCTATACCTGTACCTGACCGTATCTGAAATAGCGGTAAGCGACATACTGGTTCAAGAGGAGAAAGTATACAATTTCCTGTTTATTACGTAAGCCAAACCTTGGGGGACGCCGAAACTCCGTACCCCTATCTAGAAAAATTGGCGCTCGCGTAAGCTGAAGACATATTTTTCAGTGTCACCGTATCTACGTTCTGTCAACGTACCCCCTCCAGAGCATACTACATAGACCCGAGTTATTGGGTCGATTGGCCAAATGGGCCATTGAACTCGGAGGGTATGATATCGAGTATCAACCTTGAACGGCCATCAAGTCCCAAATCCTGGGGACAACATGGCCGATTACTCGCCATCCCTCGTACCCGAGGTACATAAGGAACTTTTATTGAAATCAGGTGTGTCCTCTGGGGTATGGACCCTGTTCACAGACGGCGCCACAAACACAAGAGGATCCGGGCTCGGTATAGTCCTTAAGCCACCCGTTTGCGGTGTAATCAGACATTCCATAAAAACCGCAAGATTGACTAACAATGAAGCTGAGTACGAGGCTATGATTGCAGGTTTGGAATTGGCCAAAAGTTTGGGGGCCGATACTGTCGAGGCAAAATGTGATTCACTCCTCGTAGTGAGCCAAGTGAACAATAGCTATGAAGCTCGAGAGGATAGGATGTAGAGGTACTTGGACAAAATCCGAGTCGTGTTATGTTGCTTCAAAGAATGGACATTAGTCCATGTACCTCGAGAGCAGAACAGCGAGGCCGATGCCCTCGCGAATCTGGGATCTTCTGCTGAAGAAGAAGGCCTACTCCCTGGAGCTGTTGTCCAATTGATCAAATCAGTGGTCGAGGAAGGCTACGCGGAGATTAACTCCACCAGTCTGACATGGGATTAGAGAAATAAATATATTTATTATCTGAAAGATAAGAAGCTGCTCACAGATCCAAAAGAACCGAGGGCCATGCGAACCAAAGCAGCCCGGTTCTCGCTCGACGAGAATGGGGCTCTATACAGGAGAACTTTCGATGCCCTCGTGGTGGCATGCTTATGGCCAGACGACGCAAATTATATACTCCGAGAGATCCACGGGGGCACCTGCGAAAATCATTGTGGGGTCGATTCTTTGGTCCGAAAGGTGATCAGAGCGGGCTACTATTAGGACAACATAGAAAAAGACGCCAGAGAATTTGTCCGAAAATACGACAAGTGCCAGAGATTCGCTCCTATGATCCCCAAACCCGACGAGCAACAACATTCCGTTTTATCACCCTGGCCATTCATGAAATGGGGAATGGACATCGTCGGCCCTTTTCCAACGGCAGCAGGTAAGGCTAGATTCATTCTATTTATGACTGATTATTTTTCAAAATGGGTGGAAGCATAGGCCTTCGAGAAAATAATTCATCAATTTCATATGGGATCACATCATATGCCGGTTTGGAATCCCATACAAAATTACATGCGAAAATGGGAGGTAGTTCATCGGGAGCAAGGTAACACAGTTCCTTGAGGATACAAAATCAAGAGAATCCTGTCAATGCCTTACCATCCATGTGCAAACGGCCAGGCCGAATCCACAAATAACACCATTATTCAGAACTTTAAAAAGAAACTGGAGAGCGCCAAGGGAAAATGGAGAGAAACGCTGCCCGAGGTGTTATGAGCATATCGAACAACTTCAAAATCAAGCACCGGGGAAACACCTTTCTCTCTAGTGTACGACGTCGAGGAATTGATACCGGTGGATGTTGGGGAACCGAGTGCCAGATTCCGGCACACTAATGAGGGCTCGAACAATGAGTCCATGACAACGGCCCTCGAGCTACTCGATGAAAGGCGGGAAGTCTCAATGATCTGGATGGCTGCCGAGAAGTAGAAAATCGAAAGATACTATAACAAAAGAAAAATTCTCCAATATTTCGGGATCAGGGACTTAGTCCTAAGGAAGGTTACTCTCAACACCCAAAACCCTAATGAAGTAAAGATGGGCAAGAATTGGGAAGGACCGTACCGTGTCCTCGGGATAGTTGGCAAGGGATCCTATAAGCTTGGCACCATGGAAGGCGAACAACTTTCGAGCAACTAGAATTTATCGATGCTTAGGCGGTATTACTGCTAGGGCACTTGATTGGAAAACCCCACAAAGATCCTCGAGCAAACGTTGCACTCTTTTCCTTCGACCGAGTTTTTTATCCCGAAATGGGTTTTTGCTGGCAATGTTTTTAACAAGGTAACATCCACGTGCCACCTAAGAAGGACTCAAAAAACCTACCAGGTTTTCTTCGCAATCAACCCTGTACTAGGAAACGACAAACGGGGTTCTGATAGAAATTGTTGTATCGGGCCAAACGGTCGAACGAACCGTGTCCGCATTAGCTGGGCTTACGACAACACAACGACATGTATTTACGCCAAGCAATCAAAGAATATCTTTCGCCAAAAGCATCTCGTACTCCAAAAGAAAATTCAGCATGCTCACGGCAAGGATCCCTCCACCGAGTACGTCCCAAAATACTTGGAGACTTAGCGCCAACAATTTGGCACCCACACAACCTCAGGGTCGGAACTCCGTGCTCATGAGGCCCCATCAAGGCAATTCCAGGTTCACGAGTAATGCCCATCGAGCCTAAGCAAACTCGATGACTGTCGTCAATCGCCATTCATTAGAAAACTCCAGGCTGTAAGACCCCGATCGGTCAAACTCGGCATAACAACAAACAACTGTAAGACCTCAACAGGCATGAAATACTGTAAGACCTCAATAGGCATGAAACAACTGTAAGACCTCAACAGGCATGAAAAAACTATAAGACCTCAACAGGCATGAAAATTTTGTAAGACCTTACTACATGGATAAAAGTCAATCCCGAAGTTTAGGCTATGTGTCGCATTTGTAAGACTCCCAAAAGGGCATACCCTTAGTGCAGATGCCTAAACTATCACACTCAGGATCAAAAATGGCTTCGGCCAAACACATATGACTACGGTCAAAATGGATGCACCAACTAAATTAAGCGACTCGGGGACGCCCGACCGTCGCTAACAAAATCACAGGCCATTACTTCGAAAAGAACCGGTTAAAATAGGGTACCCTCAACAGGCAAACGAGCTTTTACCATCTCAGCTCCAAATCACAAGGCTTCGAGCTACTCAGCCTACGAGCTAAACCTTCCGAGGTGCTCGAACATGGCCGTTAACAACTTCAAATCGAGGTTCATCCCAAAACGACGACGGGTCAAGCAAAACATTTCAAAAAGTCCTAAACGAAAGGAAAACAAAGCCTACATATGCCCACGGGCAAAAGCGTAAGATCCATTGTTACCAGCGATCCTTAGGGCCACACACTAAAAGGTCGCAACGACCAAAAGCGTAAGAGCCACTGTCGCAAGCTTAAAAATTGAAAACTTGAGGATTAAAATGATCTCGAGTCGTAACCCGATTTAGAGACTGGATCCAAAATAGTTAAGTATACATACCTAAGGACACAGCGTAAGATCCATCATCGCCAGCTTTACAAGCCTCAGGGCCACATACATAAAAGGTTGCTTTAGCCCGAGGCATAAGAGCCATTGTCGCTTGATTTTAAACTTGAGGGTCGATTAAGCTCGAGTCGCAACCCAACTCGGAGACTGAACCCAAAATAGTTAAAATACAAATGCCTAAGGGCAAGGCGTAAGAGCCATTGTCGCCCGCCCATACAAACGCAAAAGCTTGAGGGTCGAATAGGCTCGAGTCGAAATCCGACTTGGAGACTAAACCCAAAACAGTTGAACAAAGCATAAGAGCTCTAATGCCAGTTTACATTAAAGGTCGCATCTACCAAGCGCATGAAAGCCCCCGAGTTTGCCTAATGAGCCACAGAGCTATATCGCAGGTCTAAGGTTTCTCGACAATTCTTGCTGAATTCCAGGCAAAGAGGTGAATAGAGAAAACAATGCTGCAGGATTCACTTTATACATATGCCAGTATGAAAATACTATATACAAACAGGAAGATCAACAGAAAAATCGACAGGAAAATAAAAAAAGATCCTAATCTATTGTCAAACCGGCATCCTCAATGGCTCCCGAAGGGTTGCACCCAGGCAGTTACGAGTCCCCCGACAGCCCCTTCTCAACGGCATCTTCTCTCCTCGAGGATTCACCCCCATTTTTAGCACCACCCGAGCTACCGTCCAACGCGCCACTAATGGTCTGCTTTCGGTAAACCAGCCACAAATGACCCACAGCTCGAGGTAAAGTCGGGCTAGCCCCCTCAAATGCCTTCTCAATGTAAGAATCTGCGACAACAACTCTCCCCCCCCCCATGCGAGGTTACAAGCACCTCGGCCTCGGCTTTGATCTGAAACAATGCAGCCACCCGTTCGGAATGGAGACCCTTGTACTTGTCACTATCTTCCTTAGCATCCTGGAGCTGACGCTCGATCAAGGTTACTTTCCCTTGGAGGCTGTCCCTCTCGGAAGCCATTTCGTTTACGTACCGACTAAGATCAGAAATTTTGGCATCTCTAGCCTGAAACTCCCCTCTCAGCAGGGTGTTCTCCTTCTCAAACTGCACAAATGAGACCTGAGAAGTTAAAAGCGGTGGAATCTCACAAGGGTTCTAATAATAATTAAAATAGGGGATGAGTAACCTGCTCGGTAAGATAGGCTTTCTCACGCTCACGGCGGCTCACCTCATCCTAATACTGGGTGAAAGCCTATTATAAAGCACTTTAGCCTGAAGCCACGTAGAAAGACAATTTAGAAAAAACGAAGACCGGAATAGCCCAGAGCTGCGGACAAGGTTAGCAAAAATTACTCGCTCACAAAGTCTGCCCATCTCGCCGAGAATGAATGAAGCATCAACCTCGGGACCTCCCTCGAGAATGGTCGGCGACCTCTCGAGTGCATCTCTGCCTTTGACTAGTGCTCCTACTTTATAAGGCTCTTCACGCGGAACTTCTTGCACTTCCTAAGACGGTAGGATCTCTCCTTGAAGAGAATCAAAAACAACCAAAGGGTTAAGAGGATCAGCCAAAATCTCCATCCCTTGTTCAACCTGGACCCCGGATCCAGGCCCCGCCGAACTGACCACCAAGGGCGCCCAGCTCGGGAATAATTCTTGCCACCTACCAACTCGGGGATAGTGCTTGATACTCCATCCATTGCCTCACCACCCCAAAGCTAGGCTACAATGGCATCAGACTCCGGTTCGGGAGCATCTGTCCCCACTGCCCGAGGGTTGGTCGAGCCTATATGCTCTTTGGGGACCACTGAGAAGCTGCTTTCTCCCTCACCTTTAGCTCATGGGTTTCCCGTCGTCTCGAAGGTCACAACTACTGGTCAACCTTGGAATCTTCCGCTTTAACCATCTTAAGCTCCGGAGGCCCAACCGGCAAACTCCCCTGCCTTTTCTTCTTCTCGTCAAACACCAGGGCGTCCCCTCCAATGGGTGGTGCCTCCTTCATCAAAGGGATTTCCCCCAGACCTACATAAATGTAGAGGTTAAATACAAAGGATGAAGAGCGCCGCTAACAGCGTTCTACGCCAAAGTATGCGGATGCAACAAGGCTCGAGGCTTACCATGGTCTTTGGCTTCCCACTGAGCTCGAGATAAATCTCTCCACACTCGTTCGGTATTTGGGCAATTCAAGCATAAGCAACCAACCCAACCCCGGAGTTCCGACACCGCACCAGGGAAGATCGCTATGGCTGAAAAGGAAAGAAAGGCTGAGTTAGATGCTTGAAGAAATATAGCCAAAAAGAAGCAAGGACAACACATTTACTTACGCCTAGCGTTCCACTTCACAGGGAATGACATCTTTTCCACTTGAATCAGGTCAAACATCCTCACTCGAATGAATAGACATACCCATCCCTCATCCCCAAGCTCTTTGGTGCAAGCAAAAAGGGATCTCGGGGCTCGGTAGTGAAGCTTTATTATTCCCCCACGGAGAAGACGGGGACTATATATTCGGATTAGATGGTTGAGAATTAAGGGCATCTCCTCTATCATGTTCGAGTAATGTGTAATCATATAAACCATGCGCCAGAACTAAGGTTGAATTTGGCCTAGAGTCACTTGATAACTCTGGTCGAAGTCAATAATCATGGGGTTGATCGGGGGCGAGGATGGCCCCACTGGCCCCAAGGTAAATGGGTAGGTGTATACACTCAGAAATCCATCTTTATGAGCCGTAATATCTTCCTCCCAAGAAGGAATCTCCACAAGCACAGTATCCCCCCAGCGACAGTTAGCCCTCACTCTCTCGACGTCCGTTATCGAGCTGATATACTGATTTACAAGCTCGCGATGCCCTGGCTTCAAGGAAGGTCTCTCGACCTTGAAATCTAAGGTCATCGCAAAGGATCCTGGGATTCATTCCTCAGCACAAGGGGGAGTAGCCACTTCGCCTTGAGAGAAAAACGAAGAGGATGAATCCGCAACCTCCTGGGAAGCAGAAGTGGAAATTTTTGCCATGTCTGAAGGAAGAAAAAACATTGCGTTCCTGAAAGAGAACAAGAACCAAGGAAGAACAAATCTTATTAGGGGTTTTTGGCACGTGATGGGGTATAAAAAGAAAGAAAGGAGTATTTATAAAAGCACCATGTGTGCATTGAAGGAAGCCAAAAGGCAGCCAGCCGCTGTTGTCAATACGGAAACTTGCAGGAACAGCGCGCATGTTGCATCTTGGCACCTCGCTGCCCTCGCCAATCGCAAGAACATCGAAGGAAGCAAAAGTTCAGGATCGTTTTTTTCGTTTCTTACCACTTTCACCCTAAGAAACGCGGAGACTATCTGTATGCGATGAACCCAGGGGCCCGATTTTCCCGTCATTAGGTCATCTCGCGGTCATGCTTCTCGATGATCGAAGCCGAGTTTGAGACTCACCCTCGGGGGTCGTCGGGTATCGGTCCTAGAGGGCGTTCTAACGGCTATAGTATGCGAAAGGGGAATTCCAAGGCACACAGCTTAATTTGACAAAGCTGACCTTTCCCGGGCTTGTCTCAAGATGTCACATCCAACCGTCCTGTCTCCATTATTTTATAGTTAATGCATTTTGTACTACAACGAGATTCCCCTCCTATATAAAGGGGATCCCCATCACTTTGTAACGCTCGGCTGCTGTTGCTCCAATTACTCTACTCAAGATCAATAATAACTCTCTCTCTCTCTTTTCTCTCTAACTTACTCGATCGAGGCTACTCTTTCCATTTATTGCTTTCATACTTGTTCTTCATTTATATCTTGACATTGGCCGTAAAGAGCCTTCTTTGATTATATCTTAACTGTTATCCCCTTCCCCGTTATCCCTGATAGCTCAAACTCGAGCCCAGGCATCAACCTCGAAGCCTCTCATCAATCAGTCTGAGGCCCGTGCAGTAAGCCCCTCGGTTTGATTACTGCCCCGTTCTAGCTCGAATTTCATCATTAAAATTCATACGCCTAGCATTAACTGCTCTAACAACTAGTATAAAAATAGATTATGTATTTTTGGAGTCCCATTTACAAATTTAATTGTTATTACAATTTTCACGGTAAACAGTTTCATCCTCAGACAGACGGACAGTCCGAGCACACGATTTAGATATGGAAGGATATGCTCTGCACTTTTGTTATAGACTTCAGAGGCTCTTGGGATCAGTTCTTGCCACTTGCAGAGTTTGCCTACAACATCAACTATCAGTCGAGCATACATATGGCTCCCTATGAGGCATTACATTATATACGGTGTCGATCGCCGATTGGATGGTTTGAGCTGGGGGAGGCTCGGTTATTGGGTACAGATTTGGTACTAGATACCTTGGATATGGTCAAGATTATTCAGGATAGACTTTGCACAGCTCAGTCCAGGCAGAAGAGTTACGTCGGCCCTAGAGTTTGTGATGTTGCATTCATGGTCGGAGAGCGGATGTGTCACGACCCCGATTCGCCCTCCGTGAACCATCATGACGGCACCTAGTGCCTATGACTAGGTAAGCCTAAATTTGCGAAAGATAAACCAAATTTGCAAAAATAAAACAATTTAAGACAGAATTGGAGTAATAAAACAGTGTTTAAAAGTGCCGCTCGGCATACACAATATCTAACTCTCAAACCAATACATACTTTTAAGACCTGGAAACCCATGAATCACAAGCTAAGGATACTACATAGTGCTATAACTCGAGAATAGTCTAAAACAAGTAAATACAGAAGGGTTGTAACTACAAAGAGAATAGAGAGAGACTCCTTGGTCTGCGGACGCAGCAAATATACCTCGATGTCTCCAAAGGGTTGCCTCGCCTCAAGGATGATAAGTCTAAGTCGAAGTACCTGGATCTGCACATGAAAAATATGCACAGAAAGGGCATGAGTACACCACAGCAGTACTCAGTAAGTCCCAAGCCTAACCTCGGTCGGGTAGTGACGAGGAAGGTCAGGGCCCTACTGAGGTTAAATAAAATATAAAGTTTGACAATATAGAACAGAACAGTATAAATGAATACAGCAGTAAAAGTAACACAGGACATAAAAGGGCAACAACAACTATTACATAGACAAGGTATACACAGTAAGAAATACGACTTAGCACCAAAATAACAATCGGGGATCTCCCAGGGATACCATACTGTAGTCCCAAATATACATATCCAATGGATCTCCCGGGATCCCGCCCCGTAATCCAACTCGTAGTGCGCGGAGATCTATCAGAATCTCGTTCCGTAGTCCCAAATGTAAATACCCAATACTGGGGGAATCTACCAGGTGCATTCTCGTAGTTCCATATAAATGTACAAGAGGATCTACCGGAATCCCACATCCGTAGACCCAAATGTAAACAGACAAGGGGGAGCTACCCAAAACCCACATCCGTAGTCCTAAATGTAAATACACAGCAGCAACAGGATAATATTCCGAAATGTCAAATTTCATATTAAGGCAAACAAGTAATCCTAGCCTAGCATGTTGCAAAAGATTCAGGTAAAGCCGTTTAAACAAATAAAGCAATTAAATCACTTAGACATGCTTTTCTAAGCTAGCAACAGGCTTAACAGTGCAAGTAATAAAAACAAGAAAGAAAACATACTAGTAATTAATTAATGAAAAACCAGATTTCCAACAATAAGCACAAGTACGCACTCGCCACCTCACGTACAAGGCATTTCAATTATCAATAATACCAAATTCTAAGGGGAAGGTCCCCCACACAAGGTTAGGCAAGCCACTTACCTCGAACCGGCTCAATAATCAATCTGAAACCACGCTATTGCCATGAGTACTCGACTCCAAATGGCCTGAATCTATTCAATTCAATTTCATAATGTAAATAACACTTCAAGTAACTTATTCAAAAAATGAAATTCTAAGCTAATATGTGAAATTAGGTAAAATGACCAAAATGCCCCTCGGGCCCACGTCCTGGAATCGGGTAAAATTTATATTTTCAGAATCCTCATACTCTCACGAGTTCATGCATACCATAATTATCCAAATATAAGGTCAAATTCCTAATCAAAAGTAGAATTCTAGGTCTAAGAACTTTCTTCCAACGTTTCTCCAATTTTCATCTCCAATCTGAATTTAAATGATGAAACTAACAATAGATTTATGGAATATAACTAGAAAGGGTTAAAGAATCGTTACCCAATGATTTCCTATTCAATTTCCTCTCAAAATCGCCCTTTCTCGAGCTCCAAATTGAATTTCCAACTTTTGAAACTAAACCCTCAAAATTTCATATTTCTGCCCAGCTGTTGCCACATCTGCGGTCCTGGGACCTCTTCTGTAGTCCCGCTTTTGCGGAACACTGGTCGCATCTGCAACTTCTCACTTAAAGCCCATCTTCCGCATCTACGACTTCGCATTTGCAGATGCGGTACCGCTCCTGCGGAAATCCTACCGCTTCTGCGATCCCTCCTGAACTTCCCCATTTCCGCTTCAACGATAGATCCGCCGCTTCTGCGGCTTCGCACCTGCAGTCCCACACTTGTAGGTGCGGTTATGACAGAAAAATAGCTGAAGCGGCAACTCCAAGTTACAAAAATCTTCCCGTCAACCATCCGAAATTATCCCGAGGCCCGTGGGACATCAACCAAACCTACCAACATATCCCATAACTTAATTCAAACTTGTTCCAACCTTTGGAACTCTCAAAACAACATCAACACACCTATTTTTCATCGGATTCAAGCCTAAGAATCCCAAAAACTCTAAAAATACGCTTTCGATCAAAATGTCTATCAAACCTTGTCCGAATGACCTGAAATTTTGCACACACGTCACATTCAAGACTACGGAGATACTCCAACTTCCGGAATTCCATTCTGACCCTCGGATCAAAATCTCACTATCGAACCGGAAACTTCAAAATTCGACCTTTCGGCATTTCAAGCCTAAATTTGCTACGGACCTCCAAAACACGATATGAACACGCCCCTAAGCCCGAAATCACCCAACAGAGCTGACAGAACCATCAAATTTCCATTTTGAGGCCGTTTTCACACTATTCCGACTACGGTCAACTTTCCAACACTTAAGCTCTCATTTAGGGACTAAGTGTCCCAAAACTCTCCAAAACTCAAAACCGAACATCACAACAAATCAAAATAGCAGAAGTAAACTCGGTTAAAGCAGTTAATAGAGGATCAGGGCATAAATTCTTAAGATGACCGGCCGGGTCGTCACATCTTCCTACACTTAAACATTCGTTCGTCCTCGAACAAGCATAAAGACATACCTAAAGTCGTGAAAAGATAAGGGTAACGGCTGCACATATCCTACTCGATCTCCCAGGTCGCCTCCTCGACCGGCTGACCCCGCCATTGGACCTTTACTACAACAATGTTTTTTGACCTCATCTTTCTAACCTGCCTGTCGAATATTGCCACTGGCTCCTCAACATAGGATAGATCCTTGTCCAATTGTACTGAACTGAAATTTAACATGTGCGATGGATCACCGGGATACCTCCGAAGCATCGAAACATGAAATACTGGACGAACTCCTGCTAAGCTGGGAGGTAAGGCAAGCTCATAAGCAACCTCCCCAACAGGCCTCAATATCTCAAAAGGCCCAATAAACCTCAGAATCAACTTTCACTTCTTCTCAAATCTCATAACACCCTTCATAGGCGAAACCCGAAGCAGAACCCGCTCTCCAACCGTATAGGAAACATCACGAACCTTCCGGTCCGCGTAACTCTTCTGTCTGGACTGGGCTGTATGGAGTCTATCCTGAATCACCTTAACCTTCTCCACAGCATCCTGAACCAACTCTGTGCCCAATAATGTAGCCTCACCCAGCTAAAACCAACCCACCGGGATCTACATCGCCTACCATATAAAGACTCATACGGTGCCATCTGAATGCTGGACTGATAGTTGTTGTTGTAAGCAAACTCCGCCAATGGCAAGAACTGATCCCAAGAACCTCCAAACTCAATCACACATGCATAGAGCATATCCTCAAGAATCAAAATAGTGCGCTCGGACTGTCCGTCCGTTTGAGGGTGAAATGCGGTACTCAACTCCATACGAGTACCCAACTCATGCCGATCGGCTCTCCAGAATCGTGATATGAACTGAGTACCTCTATCTGAAATGATGGAAACTAGAATACCATGCAGACGAACAATCTCTCGGATATAGATCTCCGGCAACCGATCCGAAGAATAAGTAGTACACACAGGAATGAAATGAGCGGACTTGGTCAGCCGATCCACAATCACCCAAATAGCGTCGAACTTTCTCAAAGTCCGTGGGAGCCCAACTACAATGTCCATGGTGATCCACTCCCACTTCCACTTCGGAATCTCTATCTGCTGAAGCAACCCACCCGGTGTCTGGTGCTCATATTTCACCTGCTGACAGTTGAGGCATCGAGCTACGAATCCAACTATATCTTTCTTCATCCTCCTCCACCAGTAGTGCTGCCTCAAATCCTGATACATTTTCGCAGCACCCGGATGAATGGAATACTGCGAGCTATGGGCCTCCTCCAGAATCAACTCCCTAAGCCCATAAACATTGGGTACACAAATCCAACCCTGTCAATACCTCATCATCACCAATAGTCAAATCTCTGGCATCACAGTGCTGAACCTTGTCCTTGAGGACAAGCAAATAAGGGTCATCATACCGCTACTCCCTGATACGATCAAATAAGGAAGACCGAGAAACCATGCAAGCTCGAACCCGACTAGGCTCCGAAAGATCCAATCTCACAAACTGGCTGGCTAAGGCCTGAACATCCATCGCCATAGGCCTCTCTGATGTTGGTAAATAAGCCAAACTCCCTAAACTCTCCACCCGGCGACCCAAGGCATCGGCCACCACATTGGCCTTGTCCGATTGATACAAAATAGTGATATCACAGTCCTTCAGCAAGTCTAACCACCTCCCCTAGCGCAAATTTAGATCCTTTTGCTTGAACAAGTGCTGCAAGCTCCGATGGTCAGTATAAATCTCACAAGGCACACCGTATAAATAATGGCGCCAGATCTTCAGGGTGTGAACAATGGCAGCTAACTCAAGGTCGTGGACCGGATAGTTCTTCTCATGTACCTTCAACTGTATAGACGCGTAGGCAATCACCCTACCGTCCTGCATCAACACCGCTCTGAGGCCAATCCTCGAGGCATCACAATAAACCATATAATATCCCGAACTTGTAGGCAGTATCAAAATTGGGGTGGTAGACAAAGCTGTCTTGAGTTTCTGAAAGCTCGCCTCACACTCCTTGGTCCACTAGAATGGAGCACCCTTCTGCGTCAACCTGGTCATAGGGGCTGTAATCGATGAAAACTCCTACACAAAACGACGGTAGTAGCCCGCCAAGCCAAGGAAACTGCAGATCTCTGTAGCTGAGGATGGTGTGGGCCAACTTTGCACGACCTCTATCTTCTTAGGATCCACCTGAATAACCTCACTCGATACCACATGGCCTAAGAATGCCACTGAATCCAACCAAAACTCACATTTCGAGAACGTAGCATATAACTTCTTCTCTCTCAGAGTCTGAAGCACAGTCCTCAGGTGTTGCTCGTGATCTTCTCGACTTCGGGAATACACCAGAATATCAGCAATAAAGACAATGATGAACGAGTCAAGATACAGCCAGAACACACTGTGCATCAAGTGCATAAAGGCTGATGGGGCATTGGTCAGCCCAAATGACATAACAAGGAAATTGTAATGACCATACCGAGTCCTGAAAGCAGTCTTCAGGATATCTGGCTCCCGAATCTTCAACTTATGGTAACTTGAGTGAAAGTAAATCTTAAAAAACACCCGTGCGCCCTGAAGCTGGTCAAATAGATAATTAATACGAGGCAGAGGATAACGGTTCTTCACTATAACCTTGTGTAGCTGGCGATAATCAATAAACATACGCATTGAACCATCCTTTTTGTTCACAAACAAGACAGGAGCACCCCAAGGCGATACACTGGGCTGAATAAAACCCTTATCAAGCGATTCCTGTAACTGATCCTTCGACTCCTTCAACATATGAGGAGCCATACGATACATACGAATAGAAATGGGATGAGTTCCCGGCAACAGATCAATGCCAAAATCAATATCTCTATCAGGCGGCATGCCCCGAAGATCAGCTGGAAACACATCGGTAAAATCCCGTACTACTGGGACTGAATCAATTGAAGGTGTCAATAATGACATCTCTCACATAGGCTAAATACGTATCACTCCCCTTTTAAACCTTGCGCTGAGCTTTAAGGAAAGAAATAACTCTACTGGAGTGTGATCTAAAGTACCCCTCCACTCAATATGCGATACACCTGGCATAGTCAGCATCACGATTTTGGCGTGACAATCAAGAATAGCATAATGGGATGACAACCAGTCCATACCCAAGATAATGTCAAAATGTACCATCCTGAGCAACAATAAATCGAATATGGTCTCAAAATCACTAAGAGTAACCAAATACGACCGATAAACACGGTCCACAACAAGAGAATCTCCCACAAGAGTAGAAATATAAATAGGGAACTCAAACAATCTCGAGGTACACCTAAATGCGGAGTAAAATAAGAAGACACATAAGAGTAAGTGGATCCTGGATCGAATAAAACAAATGCAACTCTATGACAAACCAGTATAATATCTATGATGACAGAATCAGAGGCAACAACCTCAGTACAGGTTGGAAGAGCATAGTATCTGGCCTGGCCTCCCCCTCTAGGGAAACCACTACCTCCCCAACCTCCACCTCTAGCTGGCTAAGCAGGTGGGGTAGCTATTTGAGCTGTAACAATAGCCTGAGAACTCTACGAGGCACGCTGTGGCTGAGAAGTCTGTGGAGGTGCACCCCTCCCAAGTCTGGGGCAATCCCTCACCATATGGTATGTGTCACCTTACTCAAAACAAGCTCTTGGAGGACGTGGTGGCTCTGACTGGACTGACCTCTGAAAGCACCCGGCATAGGAGGCGCGCCAGAAATCGGAGGTGCGTAATAAGGCTCCTGAGGCCTAGGAGGAGCTGGAATACCACTGGCTGCTGGAAGAGTTGAATGAATAGAGCGACTCATATAACCCCTACCATGACGACCAGTAGCTGGGGCACGGATACTAGAGAAATGTCCCGACTCTCGAGACCTCTTAGCATATCTCTCCTCTCTCTCCCTAGCATGCATACCCTCAATCCTCCTAGCAATGCCCACCACCTGCTGATAAGAAATATCCATCTCCAACCCACAAGCCATGCTAGACCTGATGCTAGGAATAAGCCCCTCAATAAACCGGCGAACCCTCTAGCGAACAGTAGAAACCAAGGCTAGTGCATGCCTAGCCAAACTAGTGTAACAGACAACATACTCTGAGACAGTCATAGTACCCTAGCACAAATGCTCAAACTCTGCACGCCACACATCCCTGAGGCTCTGAGGAACATACTCTCTCAGGAACATATCTGAAAACTAAGCCCAAGTCAGTGAAGCAGCCTCATCTGGACTGTCCAACTCATAGGTGTGCCATCACTCATAGGTGGCTCCTCCAAGATGAAAGGTAGTGAAGGAAACCCCGCTCGATCCTGATATACCCATGCTATGGAGAATACGGTAAGACTCATCTAGAAATCCCAAAACATCATTTGATGCTAGAGCACCGAATACAGGAGGCTTGTACTTCTTGAACCTCTCAAGCCTCAGCTGATCATCCTCGGAAGTTGCTGCCCTATCCTCGGACTGATCTCAAACTACAGGTTATATAGGAATAATCTTAGGGACCTACTCAACATGCATTCGCTGCTCAGGAGTGCGGGCGGCGGGAGTCTGTGCTCCTCCCTCGGCCTGAGACATAGCTGCAGCAAGGGGAAGCAACCTTACCTAAGCCAAAGTTGTGTACATGCTCATGAACTGTGCCAGAGTCTCCTGAAGAGCTGGAGTAGTAGTAGCAGTAGGCGTATCAGGTGCCTCGACTCCGGCTGGAACTGCTGGTGCTACTTCGGCGATAACTCGCGCAGGTGCTCTGGTTGCACCACGTGCGCGTCCTCGGCCTATACCCCGACCCCGGCCTTTGATGGCTGCAGTAGGGGGCACGAGGGCCTAATCATCTCGGGTAGCATGTGTCCTCACCATCTGTGAGAGAATAGAAGACAGAAATTTAGAATTGTGATATCAAAATCTTGCATGATAAGGAAATCAAATGAAGTGTAATTTTCCTAAGACTTCTCCGTACGGATCAGTGAGACACTAATAAGCCGGCTTGTGATCCATGACTCCTATGAACCTAGAGCTGTGATACCAACTTGTCACGACCCCGGTTCTCCCTCCGTGAACCATCGTGATTGCACCTAGTCTCTACGACTAGGTAAGCCTAAATTTGAGGAAGATAAACCAAATTTGCGGAAATAAAACAATTTAAGATAGAATTTGAGTAATAAAGCAGTGTTTCAAAGAGCTGACGGTGTACACAATATCTAACTCTCAAACCAATACATACTTCCACGACCCGAAAACCCATGAATCAGAAGCTAAGGATACTACATAGTGCACTAACTCCAGAATAGTCTAAAACAAAAAATACAGAAGGGCTCTAACTACAAAGAGAATAGAGAGAGACTCCTCGGTCTGCGAACGCGACAGATATACCTCGAAGTCTCCGAAGGGTCGCCTCGCCTCAAGGATGGTAAGTCTTAGTTGAATTACCTGGATCTACACATGAAAAACATGCACAGAAAGGGCATGAGTACACCACGGCGGTACTCAGTAAGTGCCAAGCATAACCTCGATCGGGTAGTGACAAGGAAGGTCAGGGCCCTACTGAGGTTATATAAAATATAAAGCTCGAAAGTGTAGAATAGAACAGTATAAATAAATACAGCAGAAAAAGTAACACAGGATATAAAAAGGCAACAACAACTATTATAGAGACAAGGTAAACACATAAAGAAATACGACTTAGCACTAAAATAACAATCGGGGATCTCCCAGGGATACCGTCCTGTAGTCCCAAATATACATATCCAATGGATCTCCCGGGATCCCATCCCGTAGTCCAACTCATAGTGCGCGGGGATCTACCGAAATCCCGTTCCGTAGTCCCAAATATAAATACCCAGTACTGGTGGAATCTACTGGGTGCATTCCCGTAGTTCCATATAATTGTACAGGCTGATCTATCGGAATCCCACATCCGTAGTTCCAAATGTAACATACAAGGGGGGAGCTACCGGAATCCCACATCCGTAGTCCCAAATATAAATACACAGCAGCAACAGGAAAATATTCAGAAATATCAAATTTCATATTAAGGCAAACAAGTAATCATATCCTAGCATGCTGCACAGGATCCAGGTAAAGCAGTTTGAATAAATAAAGCAATTAAATCACTTAGACATGCTTTCCTAATCTAACAATATGCTTAATAGTGCAAGTAGGAAAAACGGGAAAGAAAATATACTAGTAATTACTTAATGAAAAAATGGATTTCCAATAATTATCACAAGTACACACTTGTCACCTCACGTACAAGGCATTTCAATTATCAAAAATACCAAATCCTAAGGGAAAGGTCCCCCACACAAGGTTAGGCAAGCCGCTTACCTCGAACCGGCTCAATAATCAATCTGAAACCACGCTCTTGCCACGAGTACTCGACACCAAATGGCTTGAATCTATTAAATTTAATTTCATAATGTAAATAACACTTAAAGTAACTGATTCAAAAAAAGAAATTCTAAGCTAATACGCAAAATTAGTTAAAATGACCAAAACGCCCCTCCGGCCCACATTTCGAAATCGGGTAAAATTTATATTTTCAGAATCCTATTACTCTCACGAGTTCATGCATACCAAATTTATCCAAATCTAAGGTCAAATTCCCAATCAAAAGTCGAATTCTACGTCTAAGAACTTTCTTCCAACTTTTCCCCAATTTTCATCTCCAATCCGAATTTAAATGATGAAACTAAGTATATATTGATGGAATATAACTAGAAAGGGTTAAAGAATCATTACCCAATGATCTCCTCTTCAATTTCCTCTAACAATCGCCCTCTCCCGAGCTCCAAATCGAATATCCAACTTTTGAAACTAAACCCTCGAAATTTCATATTTTTACCGAGATGTTGCCTCATCTGCGGTCCTGGGACCACTTCTATAGTCCCGCTTTTGCGGAACACTGGTCATATCTGCAACTTCTCACTTAAAGCCCATCTTCCGCATCTGCGACTCCCCATCTGCAGATGCGTACCGCTCCTGCGGAAATCCTACTGCTTCTACGGTCCCTACTGAACTTCCCCATTTCCGCTTGTGCGATTGATCTGCTACTTCTTCGGCTTCGCACCTATGGTCCCACACTCACAAGTGCGGTTATGAAGCTGCAACTTCAAGTTCCAAAAATCTTCCCGTCAACCATCCGAAATCATCCCGAGGCTCTCAGGACCTCAGCCAAACCTACCAACATATCTCATAACTTCATTCAAACTTGTTCCAACCTTCGGAACACTCAAAACAACTTCAACACACCTATTTTTCGTCATATTCAAGCCTAAGAATCCCAAAACTCTAAATATACGCTTTCGATCAAAAGTTCTATCAAACCTCGTTCGAATGACCTAAAATTTTGCACACACGTCACATTCAACACTAAGGAGCTACTCCAACTTTCGGAAGTCCATTCCAACCGTCAGATCAAAATATCACTATCGAACCGGAAACTTCAAAATTCGACCTTTTAGCATTTCAAGCCTAAATTCGCTACTGACTTCCAAAATATAATCCGAACACGCCTCTAAGCTCGAAATCACCCAACGGAGCTGACGGTCAACTTTCCAACACTTAAGCTCTCATTTAGGGACTAAGTGTCCCAAACCTCTTCGAAACTCGAAACCGAATATCCAAGCAAATCAAAATAGCATAAATAAACTTTGGGAAAATAGTTAATAGGGGATCGGGGCATAAATTCGTAAGATGACCGTCTGGGTCGTCAAAGGATATTGCTCCGGGTTTCATTAATGAAGGGTGTAATGAGGTACGGAAAGAAGGGCAAGTTAAGCCCTAGATATATCAGACCTTTTGAGATTATTTAGAGAGTAGGTGATGTGTCTTACAAGCTCGTATTGCCACCCCGTTTATCAGCAGTTCATCCGGTATTCTATGTGTCCCTACTCCGGAAGTATCACGGCGATCTGTCCCACGTGTTATATTTCAGCTCTGTCCAGTTGGATAAGGATTTGATTTATGAGGAGGAGCCGGTGGCTATTCCGGCCCGGAAGGTTCGTCGGTTGAGATCGAAGAGTTATCCTTCAGTTCAAGTGTAGTGGCAAGGTCAACCCATCGAGAAAGCTACTTGGGAGTCCGAGTCAGACATGCAGAGTAGATATCCCCACCTTTTCACCAGCCCAGGTACTTTTCTATGTCCATTCGAGGACGAACGATTATTTTGGAGGTGTAGAATGTGATGACCCGATAGGTCATATTTTGTTTTTGAACCTAATTCTGCACTTCCAAGCCTTAAAAGCTCATTTTAACCCTCATTGATTTGCGTGCATAGTCCGGGCATGTTTTCGTAAAGCTTTTATGTTAAAAACTATGAAAAATATAAAATTTTGCTTTGGAAACCATTTGAATTGACTTTGGTCAATATTTTGAGCAAACATACCCGAATTAGTATTTTAATTGTCCTGGTGGGTCTGTATCGTGATTTGGGACTTGGGCGTATACTCGGAATCGAATTCAGAAGTGCCTAGACCAAGTTATCAGACTTTGTTTAAATTTGAAAGTTAAAGACTTTATGATTTGTCTGTGAAATTTGGTGAGAAGCGTAGTTGATTTGACGTGATTCGGACGTCTGGTTGGGAAAATAGATGTTTAAATGTTTTCTTAAAAATTTCATTTGATTTAATGCTCAATTCTTAGTTCTAGGTGTTATTTTGGCTATTTGATCTCGCGAGCAAGTTCATATGATGTTTTTAGATTTGTGTGCACTTTTGGTTTAGAGCCTTGAGGGTTTGGCTGAGTTCCGGATAGGATACAGAGTGAAATTTGGACTTAGGACATTGCTGGTGTGCTTCAGATTTTGTTGTAGGCCTTAGACCTTGCAATTGCGAGGTCAATCATCGTATATGTGGCCATTGATGGACTCGTATTTGCGATCTACTCATCGCATTTGCGAAGAGTAGCTGGGAAGGCCAGAGTTTATAATTGCAAACAAATCTTTGCATTTGCGGATTGGGGCTGGGCAGGTAGTGATCACAAATGCGATCAATGAGTCGCATTTGCGGAAGGATCAAAGTTCGTATTTACGAACAATTCATCGCAAATGCGATGAAAGTAGGGATGTGGAAACCTTCACATTTGCGATACGTTCTTTGCATTTTTGGGGCTCGCATTTGCGAATCCCACGTTGCAAATGTGACACTCGCAAATAAGGGAGAGTGTTAATGCATGAAGGACGATGTTGTGTCATATTGTGAGTGTTAATGCATGAAGGACGATGTCGTGTCATATTGTGAGTGTTAATGCACGAAAGGTGATGCCATATTGTGAGTGTTAATGCACAAAGGATGATGCTATGCCATATTGTGGGTGTTAATGCACAGAGGGTGATATCGTTCCATGTTTTGAGAGCTAATGCACGAAGGGTGATGCCGTGCTGTTTCTGTTAATTTATATGGTGAGGTTGAGAGTAAAATCACGAAGGATGATGTCATGCACTTTTCTTTACTATGTTTAATTATTTTCATTGGTGCAAGGCATATTGACTGTTATAGTTATCATTGCTGTTGTGATTCTATTCTCTTGCATTCCCCTCAGCATGTCCCCCTCCCGATTTTACTTGTCTATCTTTTATTTGTTGTTATTTGTACATACACTGTTATCTGCACATGTTTATTATGTTTGTATCTTGTCATAGACTCGTCGCCACTTCACCGAGGTTAGGCTCAACACTTACGAGTATATGGGATCGGTTGTGCTCATACTATACTCTGCACTTATTGTGCAGATTTTGGTACCGGCCCTAGCTGATTGTGAGGTTAGCAACTGGACTTTCTCGTCAGGAGACTCAAGGTAGATCTGCTGGCATTTGCAGACCCTGGAGTCTCTTCCTACTCTTATTATTTTAATGTTTCTTCTCTTTTAGAACAATGTATTTTCTTTTAGAATCTGTTTGTAGTAAGTCATAGTAGCTCGTGAGTTGTTACTCCAGATCCTAAATGTATCAGATATAGTGGGTTTTATGTTATTCCACAAATCAGTTTTAGCTTTTGCTTAGTTTAATTTCTCATGTTATTGAAATTGGCTGATGTTGACTTAAGAATCATGTAACGTTGGCTTGCCTAGCAAGTGAAATGTTAGGCGTTGTCATGGTCCCGAAGGTGAAAATTCCGAATCGTGTCAATTTTGAGGCACGAGGTCATTGCCATGCGAGTGTGACTTGTATTGTGTCATGAGGTCTTTGCCGTGCGATTGTGACTCATATTGTGGCATGAGGTCTTTGTCGTGCAAGTGTGACTTATATTGTGGCACGAGGTATTTGTCGTGCGTGTGTGACTTCTTTTGTGGCACGAGGTCTTTGCCGTGTAGGGTATGTCTTATTATGTGGCACGAGGTCTTTGTCGTGCGAGGGTGATTGATAATATGGATACGAGGTGCCAGGAGTGTGTGACTCTATTTGATGACTTATTTGTTGAAACCTAGCTTTTTATTTGTTTTAAATGGTTATTGTTTAATTTGATGAGATTAAAGTTATTGCTTCTGTTTATTATTCCTTTTTGCTAATTTTTGATATTTTTCTAGGTTATTTAACTAGCAAGTGTCTCGACTTGAACCTCATCACTACTCCACCGAGGTTAGTCTTAAAACTTATTAGGTACCAATAGTGGTGTACTCATACTACACTTCTGCATATTTTTGTATAGATTAGGTCTTGGAGGTAGCGGACCTAAACAATGTTAGCTCTTGATCGGGATGATTCAAGTTAGAGCTGCTTGATCTTCGCAGTCCTTTAGAGCTCTTTCCTTACGTTTATACTGTCAATTCTCCATCTGAATAGTATTGTATTTTTGTTTTAAGATATTTCTATGTATGTAATGATTCGACCAGTCATTTTGAGCATTTGCACTTCGCTCGATAGTTTGGGGGCACGAGGAGCTCCGTATGATGTATTATGAGTTGTGTGTAAAATTTGATTTCATTCCGAGTTGATTTGTTATGTTTCGGAGTGAGTTTTTGGAAGTCAAAAGTTTGCAAGTTCATTAAGTTTGATTTAAGGGGAGTTTCGTCGTTTTGATATTGTTATGTGTGTTTGGAGGCCTCGAGTAGGTCCGTATTATGATATAGAACTTGTTGGTATGTTTCGAAGGGGTCCTGAGGGGCTCAGGTGAGTTTCAGATAGGTTTGAGTTGTGTTGCGCTCGTTTTTCTTAGTTTCCACATCATTTCTTTAAGCATAAATGTTACCACATTAAACAAATGAGCTCCGATTTCTGTTTTGATTGAAGCATTAGATCCGTATTGTAAATACAGAGCCATATAAAAAAGAATTGTCAAATTTGGACATCGTATGAGGATTTTATGGTCATTTTACTAAGAATTGGGTTGTTAGATTTTTCAGATTAATTACGAAATTGCCACTGATTGCGTTTAACAATCTGCACTATTTTCAAATATTGAAACAAACATAACTTTTTCAATATAAGGTCAAATTGAGGGATTCAAGAGCCTATCTTGACTAGAATTTCATAAGAAATCTATTGGAGTTATTAAAAGTGAGTTTCGAGATCTTTTGGCATAAGAAACAAGGCAGAACAGTATTAAAATGAGAGTTTTGTTCATTTAACATATCTTGAGTTGGGGAGCTCGGAATTGGGTAATTTTCGAGGCAATTTTCAGCATATGAATTGAGATAAGTGTTCTCTACTCAGTTTTGGTTATATTTCATGAATCTATATTCGATTTTAGCTTTTGGTTGATGAATTTTAAAGAAGAAATTAGGGGTTTTAGCCTAAAATTTCATAATATGAATTTTTGAGTTTTAAACCCGATTGGGAGTCGGATTTAAGTGAAACTAGTATTGTGTAACTCGTAATTGAATGATTTTACAGATTTTGTGAGTTTTGTCGAGTTTCGAGGTGCGGGCCCTGGATGGACCTTTTGGCCGATTTTGGGCTTTTGATTAAAGATTCGACCTTTTTCGATTGGGATTGGTTCCTTTAGCATTGTTTGATACATTTGAGTTATTTTTGATTAGTTTCGAGTCGTTTGGAGTTTTGAACGAGCGTGATGGCATTTTTGGAGCATCGCCTGGCTTGCTCGGTGTCGGAATTGGCTTGTTTAAGATAAGTAACTCTTCTAAACTTAGTGATGAGGGTATAAAACCCCGAATTATGTGTTATGTGATTGGTGTTGAGGTGACGCACATGCTAGGTGACGGGCGTGTGGGCGTACACCCTGTGAGTTGTGACTCTATTGTTTCCAGGGCACTATTTAGCGGCCCACTTGTTGATATTTATGTTTTTCACCATGTGATAAAGTATTTGAGTTGTACATCATGCTAGATATCATGTTTAGGTTTTATGTTGATATTGTTGGGACCCCTAGATGACATTTCTTGCTGTCATCTCATTGATTTTATTGATATTTCGTACTCAATCACATTCATGCATTCATATCATATCTTAGTCTTAGTTGTTATTTATTGATACATCATATCATTATTCCGGGTCAGTTTTCATGACATTATGAGCCCGTGGGTGAGGCTGGAGAGATCGATGATTGAGTGAGGTCGAGAGCCTGATTATGAGTGACAGATATAGGATCAGGCTGCACGCCGCATCATATTTTATTGATTTATGCCATGATTGGCCTATTATAGTGCTTGGGCTGAAGGAGCCCCTCTGGAGTCTACACACCCCAATGAGCGCGAATGATATTATTGAGGGATGGATTTCCCTAAACATGGATTTGTACGAAGTATTTCATGTCTAGAGATGGATTTCTCCAAAGGGTTTGATTGCCCTTTTTCCTCGGTACTGGGTGACTTATAGTTAGTGTTGTATATGTTCCGGAATGGATATCCCTAGGCCGCATGGGCCATATACAGTACCGAGTGCTTGGGCATTTATATATTATTGAGGGATGGATTTCCCTGGACATAGATTTTTCCGAAGTACTTGATACCTGGAGATGGATTTCTCCACAAGTTGGACTGCCTTTTTCCTCAGTACTGGGTGACTTATAGTCAGTGTTGTATATGTTCCGGGATGGATTTCCCTGGGCTGTGTGGGCCATATACAATACTGAGAGGTTGAGTATCATGAGTTGAAAGTGTGATACAGTGAGGTTGAGTACTCTGAGAGTGTGAGTACATGATTCATCTCTGAGATACATGGCATTGGCATGCATATATGGCGTACATGCATAGAGATGCATTTTTCTCATGTTGTACGGTATCACATCATTCATGACTTTTTACACACATTGATATGTGGGCATAAAGTAGTATTTCAAACTTATTACTTGGAAAGGAAATGAAACATTTTTATCGTGGAAATGGTTTTTCAAGAAAATTACAGTTTTCAAACTATCTTGAAAAATTTCGATGATTTTGATATTGGATTTGGGTTTGCACTAATATCCTTGAAAAGCGGAACTATTTTCAAAAAACTGTGCAAAAGCTGGACATTTTTTATCTCTAAGATTATTTCCTTGTTTTTATGTTATACGTTGTATGAACTGTTATTGGTTATTGGTGTTGGACCCGACTCCTCGTCACTGCTTTCAACCTTAGGTTAGGTTTGTTACTTTTTAAGTACATGGGGTCGGTTGTACATACTGCACTTCCTGCACATTTCGTGCATATCCCGGATGCCGATGTTGCTTTGTTCGATGATTGTTGGATTTGAAGGCATACCTGTGTTCCTGCTGCAGCTGCCTCTTGTTCACGGTAGCCTTAGATTATAAAATTATATTTATGTACTTTTCAAATAGAAGATGTATTTTCTTCATATTTGCTTTGTAAACTCTATTCTTAGAAGCTCATGATTTGTACTACCAGTCCTTGAGGAATGTAAAAAATTCAGTTAACTTCTCTATTTAATTGTTTGGTTGACTTTAATGGAATTGGATAGTTATTAGTTGGCTTACCTAGCGGGTTGTGTTAGGTGCCATCATGACTAGTGGATTTTGGGTCGTGACAATGTATTTAGCTAGAGTTCGTGACTTTGTACTATCTAGTCTTAGGAATTTGTTGTGATTAATGTTGTGTTGGCTTGTATTACCTTTATTTGCGCTTTTATATTAAACTCTGCTTCATAATATCATATATTTATTGGTTTAACTATTGTAGTTATCAATTTACCTAGTTTTAGAGACTAGGTGCCATCACGATCCTTAATGTGGGATTTTAGGTCGTGAGAATCCTTGTGTGTCCAGTCCCACCAACCAAATGATCCCATCATATATAAAGACACTGTTGAGTTTAAGTTGTAAATGAAAATGAAAGGATATTGTCTCATATGAATTAAAGAAAAGAATGTTGTTGGTTTATATAGAAAAGCACTTTTACACTAAACTTCGGTCAAAATCGGTCGCGGCAGCTTGCCTCGGCCTTGTCTTTCGATTCGCATTCAAATTCGGTCAAATAATTTAATTGATTAATAATTTTTTGCACCAATAAATTCTTTTTATTGCACGAAATATTATTTTAAATTAAGGGTGTGTTTGGTATGAAGGAAAATGTTTTCCATGAAAAATATTTTTCTAGAAAATATTTTTATGAAAAATGAGTGATTTTATCACTTATTTTTCGTTGTTTAGTTGGTGAGTAAAAACCTTTTTCCAGAAAATATTTTCTAGCGTTTGGTTAGAAAGTAAAAAATATTTTTTTAGAAACAATACTCGCAATGAAACACTAGAAACAACAGTTAGAAACAAGAAGCAAATAGACAGAAATACCGTAGAGTAAGCTGGACACAGTTTAAGTCTGGTGAGATCAAATAAAGGAAAACAAGCAACAACTCAATAAGAACAACCAATTTTACACCAGATCCAGGAAATTCCACGAGGTACCAAATCTCATAATCACAAATTATGGGTTCCAATTCTTGAACCCTAATCATTTGGCCTCTTGTGCCCATATTACAAATTTATAACCGTATGGAAGACTCATGTGCCAAGAGAGTGACAATATCTAATATCTACACGGACCACTCACGCGCCAACAATAATAAAGACTCATGACTGCACGGATAACTCACGTGCCAACAAGATAACTCTCACATAGAAGGCAAGTATACGAGAGTAAATGTAAATTGTCAACAACATCGGGATTAATCTTATTAACCAATAAGAGTGATTTATTTACGTGTATACTTGTGAAAGTGTTCTACCACAATTCAAGTCAACAAGTAAGAGTAAAGACAGTAAATATCACATAAGAAACAATCACCACGAAATGTACATAGTATAACTCACTCAGGATAGGCACACCACTACACAAATAACAATAATAACAATGCCCCGAGGCCATCACAAGTCACCACAAATCATTTCCAACATATCTCACCTTGTCTCGCCACGTGCACTTTAATAAAGTAAATGCCCGCCTTGTCTCGCCGCTCATGCCTAATAACATTCCCACCTTGTCTCGCTACATACACAAACCCACACATATAGCTCGTCTTATCATACCACATGTGCATAGATCAGTAGTAACAATAGAATGGAAGAAATCTCGTGCAACACAATAACAATCGCACGGCAGAAAGAGGTAAATAATAGGGGTGCTCCTGAGGTACCGCCTCATAGTCCCAAAAGTAAATATGCAACAGGGGTGCTCCTGAAATACCGCCTCGTGGTCCCAAAAGTAGATATGCAACAGGGTCGCTCTCGACGTACCACCTCGTAGTCCCAAAAGTAGATATGCAACAATGACAAAAAACACAAGAATACGACATGTAAATCAACTCGGGAACTCCAAAAAATAGAAAGATAGAAGGACAAACTCACAAAGGAAAGGTACCAGATGAAATAATGGTACAACATAGCAATAAATCAATAAGTAATAGATATTGTGTAGAAAAGATACCACGTAAATACAAAATTCAACGATATGGATAACGTGAATCCACGACTCCAATTAAGGGTTACTCAACAATGATAAGGGGTCGCAAACCTTCAATTAGGGTTGAGAAATTATGGAAGAGAATTAACAAACTCAATTAGGGATAAGGAATTACGAAAAGGATAGCATATCAATGAAAGAAGTAACAACTTCAGTTAAGTCACATAAGAGTTTAGTTAGTAATAAGAGCAAAACATGGAACAATTAATTCCAATTAAGACACGTAAGGTGAATTTAGTGAATGGGAAATTTAACATAACAAAACAACTTCATATCTAATGAACATAAGAACCCGAAAGCCCTAAACGGTCAAATTTTCACAAATAAGCCCGAGCACATACTCGTCACCTTGCCTACACCCTGCACATGACACAATTAGGACCAAAGACTCAAATCCTAAGGGGTAGTTCCTCCTCCCCCTCCCCCCACAAAGTTAGGCAAGATACTTACCGTAAAGAAGCTTGATCGCTAATCTAAAATGAACTTATCGAGTGCAGACGACTCTAATCTAGCCAAAAATAACTTCAAAGCATAAATAAAACTAATAAAAAAACTATTCTAGATAATAAAGCTTCAATATTTAAAAAAACTAAAAATCAACCCAAAAGTCAACCCTCGGGACCGCACCTCGGAACCCAATGAAATTTACTAAATCCGGACACCCATTCAATTACGAGTCCAACCATACTAATTTCATCCAATTTCGACTCTGAATCGATGTTCAAAACCTAATTATTCTCTTTAGAAATGTTTTTGATAAAAACCCCTAATTCTCCAATCAAAATATGGATTAATTCAAAAATGAAAGTCTATAATTATATTAAAATACAAACTTATAGTTAGATACTGACCTCCATAATAATACAAGAAGAACGCCGCAAAAATCACCTCAATTGGAGCTCTAGAACTCAAGATATGCTCAAAATACCAAAATAACTCGGCTTGTTTTTTTTTTTCAACTCTGGAATTTCCGTTTTTGCGACAAAACATCCACACCCGCACATTCCCAGCTATAATTTCCACTTTTGCAGACCGTTTTTCGCACCTGTGGGGTCACAGATGTGGACCTAACTTCACTTCTGCGAAGCAGCAACACCAGCTCTCTTCTCCGACACTTAAATGAGCATAACTTTCTCATACGATGTCCAAATTCGACGATTGTTTTTTATATGGCTCCCTAATTACGATATGGATCTAATGCTTTAATAAAAACAGAAAATGGAGCTTTTTCTTAATGTGGTACCATTTGTGCTTGAAGAAATGAAGTAGAAATGTCAAAAACGAGTGCAACACAATCCAAACCTATTTGCAACTCACTCGAGCCTCTCGGGACCACATCCGAACATACCAATAAGTCCCAAAACATAATGCGGACCTGCTCGGGGCCTCAAACAGCATCAAAACTACGAATCACACCTCAAATCGAATTTAAGCAACTTACGAACTTTCAACTTCTATAACTCGTGCCAAAACATATCAAATCAACCCGACATGACGTCAAATTTTGCATGCAAGTCTCAAATGACATAATGGAGAAAATCCAACTCTTGGAATTGTAATCTGAGCCCCATATCAATTAATTCAACTCCCGGTCAAACCTCTTAACCTTCCAAAAATATCAACTTTTCAATTTTTTCCAAAATGCTTCAAATTATCCTACGGCCCTCCAAATCCAAATCCGGATCCATGCTTAAGTACAAAATCACCATACAAAGATATTGGAATCATCAAAATGCCATTTTGGAGTCGTGTACACAAAAGTCAAACTCCAGTCAACTCTTACCATTTTAAGCTTCTAAAACAAGAATCCTTCTTCCAAATTGATCCTGAATCATCTGAAATCCGAACTCAACCACACATGCTAGTCATAATACATAATATGAAGCTGCCCGAGACCTTAAGCCACCGAATAGAATACTAATTCCCAAAATGACCAGTCAGGTCGCTACATTCTCCCCCCTTTTAAATAAATGTTCGTCCTCGAACGTGCCAAGAATCATCCAGAAGTCATCAAATCACTGAATGTATTCATCCTACATACATTCGTGGGTGATCCTACGTCACCCCAATCCGCATAGGCCCGATGATACCATCTCAACCATAATTTATCCTTTCCACCAACACCAATAAGCCTTAGAACTGAAACTTTCACCATTCGTTCATCTCCAAAAGACCCGATTCCTACATCCACCATTGGTACCAACCCCAACCAGCTGCAACATCTTATGCCTACACCCACGAGATACAACTCCACAATGTAACACAAAACATATATGCCCATAACAACATCCATGATCACAATAGCTGCTAGTAATAAAATCCAGTATCGGCAATTATCCTCATATCCGTTAGAACCTGTACAAACCTTCACAACACTGATGATGATGCAATAAACATGAAGACCTCATAACAATTCACCCGGACCAACAAGTCACAACTAACACTACCGAGTCACACACCTCGCAAGCTAAAACTCAATAAGCACAACACGAAATGACTGAATATGTAAGGAGAAACACATAAGAGGACTATAAAACAAGCCCGACGGGCACAACTCCCTATCAATACCATTCTATGAATCACCTTTGCAATGAAAATCATAACATATGAAAAATTTACAAGGATCTCATCCTGATATAACTTCCATCGCGGCACGCAGCCCGGTTCAAAGACATCAAATCACATTAATCCGCGATGGTCTCACCCTCAACTCTGAATCATAAGTAGAATACACATCATACCAACCAAAACCTTCCACTAATTCAATTTCGTCAATAAAATCATAACACTTACTGAACTCTCACCCCGGTAGAGCACCTAAATCATAAATCGTAACCAAATTACTCAGGAATCACATCAAAACATACTGTAATGGACAAGCGGAATTCACTTCTAGTCTCGTAGGTCTCAGTAATGAATTGTAACAACATGATAGACACAGGATATAACTATAAAATCTCCCATCAGGGGTAAACAAACAAACAGAGTACTAAATCGTGAAACTCACCCACAGATGAAGCAAAAATAGGGGGACTCATCCCGATAAGCTGAATCGAAACCAAAATATGAATGACTATACCAAATAAAACCATTCATGTACGACACTAGCATGTACAGTGGCCTCATACCTGCTTTAGAAAGCATATCAAGGGCCGTGACTCCCCCTCTTAGGCGCCCTCTACTCGCCTGACCTATACCCCAAGCTAGAGGTGCTGGGGCTTTAATAGGACAGTCGAAACCAAACTCATAGCACGAATACTCGCTATCACACGTTTGTCCAAAGTCTGGGACAATCTCTCACCATGCGTTTAACATCTCCACACTCAAAGAAACCTCTCTGCTGATGTTGCTATGGAAACTGTGTGGTACGGGTACTCTGAGACCCATGGGTACTTGAAACATTGTGTGAAACCTGAAGTGCAAACCGAACTGGCTGACCCACAAAACCTCTACCACGCCGTACCCTGCCTAAAAATAAGGACCAGTAGAACTCTCTGGTCTGCGAGGCTTCTTAGCTTCCATGTCCTCTCTCTCGTGACCTCGCCTACCCTCTCTCTCTCTCTCTTCTAGCTCTGCCCGTCCTCTCTATCCTAGTTCCGCATGACCTCTAATAGGCGAGCGATCTCTACCACCTACTAAAATAAAACATCTGACTCTAACTTTTGAGCCATGATGAACCGAATATCATATCTAAGCTCCTCAATGAATCAATAGACTAACTATCTACTTGTAGCGAACAAAGCAGGTGCATATATGGCCAAATCATTGAATCTAATGGTATACTCTGACACTGGCATAATGCCTTGGTGCAGTTGCTCAAACTTAGTGCACCGTGCATCCTAAAGGTACTGAGGAACAAACTCTCTCAGGAACATCTCAGAAAACTAAGTCCATGAAAGTGAAGCTGCATCGGCCAGACTACCCAATCATACACTCACCACCACTGATATGTCGCTCCCTTAAGCTAGAATGTAGTAAAAGCAACCCTACTAGTCTTCACAATACATGTAGTGTAGAGAATGCGGTGACACTCCTCTAGAAAGACTTATGCACTCTCTAAAGCGAAACCACTGAAAGTAGGAGGGTCATACTTCTTTAACCTTGCAAGTCTAAGATGTTCTTCCTCAGATGTTGCTGCTCAATCATGAGCTGAACTGGAACAACTGGTTGTGCCGGAACCACACTTGAAACATGACCAATGTGATCCCACTTCTCTAAGGTGCTGGCGGCGGGAGTTTAAGCTACTCCCTGGTCTGTGAAGTAGTTGGTGAAACCGGAATCAACCCCCCCCCAAGCCAATGTACCAAACATGCTCAGGAATTCTGCTAAGGTCTACTTAAGTCCGGCAACAATAGTTCCCTCCAGTGCATGTCCCCCAATAGGAGCTATTCGCGACACCTCAATGACTGCTCTAACAGGTGCTCTAGATGTAGCACATGCTCCTCCTTGGCCCCTGCCTCTGTCTCTGCCTCTATCTCTAACAATACCGGCTCTAGAGGCAGCGTCATCAGTAACTACAGCTCGTGTCCTTACCATCTGTAAGAGTATAGAATGACAAAGGATCAAACTCTGAGGTCAATAAACTTGCACGATAGGAATGAAAGAAGAAATATTGTCCTAATAGTTATGTAGCCTCTCGAAGATAAGTACAGATGTCTTTGTACTAATCCTCAAGACTCTACTAAACTCGCTTATACTCGTAGCAACTACGAACCTAGAGCTCTGGTACCAACTTGTCACGACCCCAATTTCCCTCCGTAGGATATTGTGATGACACCTAGTCTCCAAGACTAGGTAAGCCTAATACTTAATGAATTAATAGCAAAATTTAACCAACAACAATGAATTTTGATATGGAAATTCCCATACAGGCCAACAATCCCAAAACCAGTAGTACAAGTCATAAGCTCTACTGAGTTTGCTATAAAATGCCCAAATACATCGGAATAAAAATAAAACTGTACAAGTACAATATCATAAGGTGACTTTGAAACTTGCGAACATGACGTTAGGTTTACCTTGAGTCTCTACAGCAAAACCTGAACAACTAGCTATTGATCAACCAACTCCAAAATATATGGATCTGTACGAAAATGTGCAAAAAAGTGTTGACGATGAAAATGTAGCGGTGCCCAGTAAGTATCAAGACTAACCTCGGTGGAGTAGTGATGAGGGACAGTCAAGATACCTACTGGACTAAACAACCTGAACAAGTATGAAGGTGAACTAACGGGGAAACAATGTTAATATAAAGCTAAGCATGGTAAGGAAGACAAAACAATACTCACAATGAAACACAAGAAACAACAATTAGCAACAAGAAGCAAACATATAGAAATATTGTAGAGTAAGCTGGATACAATCTTGTAGAGTAAGCTGGATACAATCTAAGTCTGATGAGACTAAATAAAGGAAAACAAGTAACAACTCAACAAGAACAACAACTTTTACACTAGATCTGTTTAGGAATTTCCACGATGTACCAAACATCATAACCACAAATCATGGGTCCCAATTCTTAAACCTTAATTGTTTGCCCTCTTGTGCCGACATTACAAATTCATAGCCGTTCGGATGACTCACGTGCCAAGAGAGTGACAATATTTAATATATGCATGGACTACTCTCATGACTGCACGGATAACTCACGTGCCAACAAGATAACTCTCACATAGAAGGCAAGTACATGGAGTACATGTCAATGGTCAATAACATCAGGATTTATCTTCTTAACCGATATGGGTGATTTATTTACATGTATGCTTGTGCAAGTGTTCTACCATAATTCAAGTCAACAAGTAATGAATGGCACATAAGAAACGATCACCACGAAATGTACACGATATAAATCACCCACGGTAGGCACAATACTACGCAAATAACAACAATAACAATGCCCCCAGGCCATCACAAGTCACCACAAATCATTTTCCAACATATCCCACCTTGTCTCGCCACGTGCGCTATAATAAAGTACATGCCCATTTTGTCTCGCTGCACGTGCATAATAACATTCCCATTTTGTCTCGCCACATGCGCAAACTCACATACATAGGTTGCCATGTCACGCTATATGTGCATATATAACGAGTAATAATAGCACGGTAGAAACCTCGTACAACACAATAACAATCGCATGGCAGAAAGAGGTAAACAACAAGGGCGCTCCCGAGGTACCGCCTCGTAGTCCCAAAAGTAAATATGTAACAGAGGAATCTCCCGAGGTACCGCTTCGTAGTCCCAAAAGTAAATACACGTAAGGGGGCTCCCGAGGTACTACCTTATAGTCCTAAAAGTAGATATGCAACAACAACAAAAGCACAAGAATACGACAGGTAATCAACTCAGGAACTCTAGAACACAGTGATATAGAAGAGCAAACTCACAAGGAAAGGTACAATAGGAAATAATGGTAAAACAAAGCAATAACTGAACAAGGAAGATATATTTTGTAGCAAAGATACCACATAAGTACAAATTCAATAATAGGAGGGATAACGTGAATCAACGACTCTAATTAAAGGAAGTCAACAATGATAAGGGATCACAAATCTTTAATTAGGGTTGAGCAATTACGGAAGAGAATTAACAAACTCTGTTAAGGATAAGCAATTACGAAAAGGATAGCATAGCAATAAAAGAAGTAACAACTTCATTTAACGATATAAGAGTTTAATCGATAATAAGAGCACAACATGGAACAATTAATTCCAATTAAAACACATAAGGTGGATTTAGTGAATGGGGAATTTAACATAATAAAAAAACTTCATATCTCGAGCACGTAATCGTCACCTTGCATACACGGCTTTGCATGACACAATTAGCACCAAAGACTCAAATCCTAAGGGGTAGTTCCCCCCCACAAAGTTAGGGAAGATACTTACTTCAAAGAAGCTTGATTGCTACACTAAAATGAACTTCTCGAGTGAAAAAACCTTCGGGTGGCTCAAATCTAGCAAAAGTAACTTCAAAGTATAAATAAAACTCATAAGAAACTATTCCCGAAAATATAGCTACAATCTTTATCAAAAACTAAAAATCAAGCCAAAAGTCGACCCTCACGCCCGCACCTCGGAACTCGACAATATTTACTAAATCCGAAAACCTATTCAATTACGATTCCAACCATACTAATTTCAATCAATTCCGACTTGGAATCGATGTTCAAGACCCAATTTTTCTCTTTAGAAATATTTTTGCTAAAAACCACCAATACTCCAATTAAACATTGATTAATTCAAAAATGAACTTCTGTAATCATATTAAAATACAAAAATAATAAGGATATTCTGACCCCCATGAAAATAAAAAAAGAACGCCGCGAAAATCAACTCAATCGGAGCTCTAAAACACAAGATATGCTCAAAATACCAAAATAACGCAGTCTGATTTTTTTATACTCAGGGATGTTCGCTTTTGCGAAAAAACATCCACACCTGCGCATTTCCAGCTATAATTTCCACTTTTGTGGACCAATTTCTGCATCTTTAGGGTTGCAAATGCGGTCCCAACTTCGCACCTGCGAAACACCGGCTCTCTTCTTTGACACTAAAATGAACATAACTTCCTCATACGATGTCCGAATTCGATGATTCTTTTTGCTATGACTCCGTAATTACAATACATATCTAATGCTTCATTAAAAACAGAAATTAGAGTTTATTTTATTAATATGGTACCATTATGCTTGAAACAATGAAGTCGAAACATAAAAAACGAGCGCAACACAACCCAATTCTATTCGAGACTCACTCGAGCACCTCGGGACCACATCCGATCATACCAATAAGTCCCAAAACATAATTTGAACCTGATCGAGCCCTCAAATCACATCAAACAACATCAAAACTATGAATCGCACCTCAAATCAAAGTTAATGAACTTATGAACTTTAAACTTCTACAACTCGCGCCAAATCCGAGCCTCATGTCAACAAATTTAACTCCCGATCAAATTTCTTAATCTTCCAAAACTTCAACTTTCTAATTTTTACCAAAATGCTTCAAATTATCCTGCGGCCCTCTAAATTAAAATCCGGATGTATGCCAAATTCAAAAATCACCATACGAAGCTATTCGAATCTTTAAAATTCCATTTCAGAGTCGTCTATACAAAAGTCAAACTCCGATCAACTCTTACCGTTTAAGCTTCTAAAATAAGAATTCTTCTTCCAAATTGATGCCGAATCATCCGAAATCCGAACTCGGCCATACACGCTAGTCATAATAAATAATACAAAGATGATCAAGAGCTTAAGCTATCGAACAAAATGCTAATTCTCAAAACAACCGGTCGGGTCGTTACAGGTTAGGGTGAGTGGAGTTTTGATGGGGTGTGGTTTGGGGGTGGGTTGGTAGGGGTTTAAGGGGATGGGGAATGAGGGATGATTGGAAAGGAGTTTTGGGAAATTTTTTCCCTTCTCTTGATAGAGAAAATATTTTTCCCCAATTAAAGGAAAATGAGTTCATGAGGAAAATATTTTCCAAAATATTTAAGCCAACAAAACATGGAAAAATTGGTAAACATTTTTCGAAAAATATTTTCTTTCATACCAAACACACCCTAAATTTTCCATCTTTTTTTCCTAAGAGACATGGTTATTCCCGAACAGACACTTGAAAGTGTAATGACCTGGCCATTCGTTTTGAAAGTCGTAGCCTCGTTCCCCTATTTACTGCTCATTTTATGCTTTACAGTTATTTTGTGACTTACCGGGGTAGTTGGTTCAGGTTCAGAGAGGTTTCGGAGTGAGTTGAGATATATAGTCTCAAGGTTAGAAGCTTAAGTTGAAAAGGTTGACCAGATATTGACTTGTGTGTAAACGACTCCGGAATAGAGTTTTGATGGTTCTGCTAGCTCTATTGGGTGATTTTGGACTTAGCAGTGTGTTTGTATTGTGATTTGGAGGCCCGTAGTAGAATAAGGCTTGAAATGGCAAAAGTTAGAAATTTGAAAGTTTAACCGAGAGTGGACTTTGTAGTTAGCAAGATCAGATTGGGGTTCCGAGAGTTAGAATAGGTCGGTTATGTCATTTGTGACATGTGTACAAATTTGTGGGTCAATCAGATGTGATTTGATAGGTTTCAGCATCGAATGTATAAGTTGGAAGTACAAAAGTTCTTTAGGCTTGAATTGATTCGTGATTTGTAGTTTTAGCATTGTTTGATGTGATTTCAGGGCTCGACTAAGTTTGTATGACGTTTTGGGACTTGTTCGTATGTTTGGTTGAGGTCCAAGTGGCCTTGGGTGAATTTCGGATGGTTAAAGGATCAATTTTGGACTTGGAATACTGCTAAAGAATTTCCGGTATCTTGTTCAGGTTTCATTCTATGCGATCGTGTGAGTAGGTACGTGATCGCAGAAGCTTGTTTAGGTCAGCTTAGATTTTTCTCAATGCTTTTGCGAAATAGGGTACGCGACCGCGTAGGTTGACCAGGTAGAGCATCGCAAACGCGTGGGCATAGTCGCGTTCATGAAGAGGATATGAGGTAGGAGTTGGGGCACACACGTTACTCTATGTGAACGTGTGGGTGGTTGTGTGAGCGCGTAACTTTGAGGGCCAGGGCATCGCGATCGTGTGGAGGTCTCCTTGTTTGCGTAAGGTTAATTCGTAGGGCAGCATTTTTTTGTGCTTTGAGATCGCGAAGGTTTTCCACGATCGCATTGAAGGGCGCCTGGGTAGAAATTTAAATATTTCAAAACGAGGGTTTAAGTTCATTTTCATAATTTGATTTGGGAGCTCGGTGGGAGGCGACTCTTGGAGAGACTTTCAAGTGGGTTATTGAGGTAAGTGATCGTTACTAAGCTTTCATTAAATTCCATGTATATGTCTTTAATTTCATCATTTAATTAGTAATTTGGGGTGGAAATTGGAGAAAAATGGAGGAAAGTTGTTAGGCTAAATTTTGAAGATTTGATTGAGATTTTGGTGTCGGATTTGAGTAATTATGGTCGGAGTGGACTCATGGTTGAATGGATGTTAAGATTTTGACTTTTAACAGATTCTGAGACATCGGCATGGGGCCGACTTTTTGGTTGACTTTTTAAATTTTGATTAAGAATTTAGTATTTTATTATGGAGTTGATTCCTTTGGAACATACTGATTGTATCGAACTGTTTGTGGCTAGATTTGAGGCATTTGGAGGCCGTCTCGCGAGGCAGAGGCTTACCGAAGTAGGGATTTGCACAGTTTTAGGTAAGTAACACTTCTAAAATTGATCTCGAGGATATGGAACTCCAAATTTTGTGTTATGTGATTGGTGTTGAGGTGGCACATGTGCTAGGTGATGGGCATGTAGGCGTGCAGTGTTAGAATTGTGACTTTGTCGATTTCATGGAACTGAATAATTGATAAATCTTGTTGTTACCCATATGTTACCATGTGTTAGAGCTATTGAGCTGTCAGTCATCTTAGAAACCCTATTTAGGCTATGTTTTGGTACAATAGTGACCTAGTGGTCATTCTTTGCCGTTGAACTAATTGCATAACCTGTCAATTTGTAACCAATCACTGTTATTACTTACATAATACATCTCAGTCTCTATTTTCTTTACTTGATACATCATATTTGGACTGATATCATGATTCTGTTGAGCCGGAGAGACTAGAGATATTATTAACTGAGTGAGGCCGAGGGCCTATTGTGAGTGGTATTTATGGGATCGGGCTACATGCCGCAGTAGATTTATCAATTTATGCCATGATTTGGATTATTATAGCGCTTGGGTTGGATCAGCCCATCCTGAGTGTGCACATCCATAGTGGGCGCAATGCTAGTAGTTATTTACATTTGGGTTGGATCTTCCCTGGTTTATTTGCATATGGGCTAGATCTGCCCTAGTTTATTTGCATTCCGATTGGATCAGACATGTTATGTGTTAAGTTTTGTTGTAAAATATGAAAGCATGTCTAAGTTCTTATTGAAAGCATGTCTAGATTGTTGTTCCTTCACTAGTAGACTATGAATTTTTGAGATATCACTGTCATAATTTCTCTAAATTTATGTATTGTTAGATGTTGGAAGTGGACAGTAATAATTAGACTTGTCACTACTTTCAGTCCGGAGGTTAGATTTATTACTTATTGAGTTGGTTGTACTCACGCTACCCCCTACACCTCGCATGCAGATCCAGGTGCTTCCGGTCACGATAGTTGTTGAACTGCAGAGTACGGACCTTCGGAGATCATCGAGGTAGCTGCTTGGTGTTCGCAGACTTTGACTCTCCTCCCTTATCTTTAATTTATTATTCAGTCTTTACATTCTAGACAGTGTACCAGACTATGTCTTTATGTAGTTGCTCATGTACTCAGCGACACCCCTATTTTGGGAGAGATTATGTATTGAGTTATGATTTCGTATTCTGTTTTTAAGATATTTTCCTTTAATTAAATTATTTTAGTATCTTTCAAAGATTAAAAGTGTTGGAATTGTTGAGTATACGGATTGCCTAGTACTATGATAGGTGCTATCAGGACGGGTTGGTTTCAGGTCACGACAGCTTTGCACCTATCATCTCACCCCTGGTAGCCTATAAATACACAGGTCTTGCCTCAAACTTCATAGACCGAATTTTCGAGAACTTTTGCTTATAACTAAAATTAAATATGTTCTGCATTGTCTAATTTTATTTATGTTTTTAAGTTTGAAGTTTGCTGGAGTTTGTAGTAGCGTTACTCCAACAAGGCAAATTAATTCTATTAGGGATGAAATAATCTTATACTTCCGATACTATGACGGAGTAAATTCTTAAGGACCCAACGTGAATTTTATGGGCTCGATATAAGTAATTCAAGTTTCTCTTTATTGGTTCAATGACTAACAAACTACTTATAGAAAAGTTATAACCTTCTTAATATCTGTATTTGTACACACTAATCAAGTAGAAAAATGATTAGTGTGAATTATGATTCACGTATTATACCCCTTGTTGTTCTTGTAGAATAATGCACATCTTTCTAGTACGCAGTTGATTATTGCCTATCAACTATGCTATTTATTGTACTGGAGTTGCTTCTTGCTTCACAAAAATATCTAGTTTTACAAATGTGTGAAATTTACACAGATTCCTTTAAAGCAATTCAACCAAATGAGAAGCTGGAAATAGCCAACCACAATCATTCACCCAACATGCAACAGATTTAGAACTTCTAGGCAATTATGGTTATTGCAATCGAGCTTCAATGTCAATAATATTGAGGCCGTAATGCATTGATATCTTGTACCACGTATCCTGAAAAAAGTTTTACTGAAAAATCACAATCCTGAAATAAATGTCAAACAAGATATATATTCTTTTTCCGGAAACGAAGTAAGACAACACGCACGGGCCCGCACAAATATTCTAGTGTTAAGACTTGTGAATATTACAAATTACGATTAAACATATGTGATATAAAATATGAGTCTCAACTTAATTAACTCTACTCTTCTATTGGACTTACCGAAACCATTCAATTTTTTATTTGTTTACCCTAAAATTCGAATAACAATTAAACATATATTGTGATTTTAAAAATATGTGATTTAATCAAATACCAATTAATAAACAAGAAATTAAATATATAAATTAAAGAAGTAAAGCAAGTCAAACCAGTGTGTAAACCAAGTCTTTACCTCGAGTTATGGTGGCCTCGAGGTAGGTTAGTAAGAAGAAGAAAATTATATGGCAACTTTGATGAATAGTAAGCAAGAAAGTGAAAAATGTATATTCCATTGTCACTAAATCGTGTGTAACAAATGAATGGTGTCCCCTTTATATAGTAGGAGTGTCCCAAATAAGGTACACTTCTAATTATAGTAGGGAATCTTATTAGACAGTTTTCTAACCGCCAAGTACAAATCCGTTCCGGAATTTACACAGGGATATTCAGGCCATTGCGGGAATCTCGCTCTTTCTGTTACTAAATCGTAATGGTGTTATCTTGAGGTTGGTCATACTCGTACTTGGTCTTCATCGAGAACTTCGGTCTTCAAGTTCTATACTCTGCCATCGAGCTCGAACAAGGTCCGTTTTGAGCTTTTTCGCGAAACAGCTCCCCGGGCCTACGACATCGGGCATACCTGATTTCGATCGTATACAGATAATCCTCACAGTTCCTAGAATAAGATGATAAGAAACTATTTGAGCTTCGATTTTCCAGAGGGCTTGATGATAATGACATCCTCGTGACGTAAGCGCTCGAAGTGACCGAAACATCCCGTCGGTTCGCTTCCCTAAAACATTAAATGCTTGCCAGTGGCGGTCGGCAACTAGCACCGTCGAACCATCGCCGGTTGGCTATAAATACAAGGCTTCTTATTCGAATTAAAAACTTTACTTACATTTTTCACTTCCCTGATCTTTCCCCCTCTTCATCTCTCTCTCTCACTACCTCAAAAAGAGAAGGCTACCTCTTCTTCTTCCCGGCCTACCGGCGACAATGCGCCGGCTCTTCACGAGATTGTCCCCATCCCCCGTGTCACAAAGAATGACTTCAAAGTCGAGAATCCCACTGCGAATCCTGGCCGGTGCGAGCATGCATCGAGATATATATGCTCGATAATGGAGAAACACCTCGAGGCCATGAAGAAAGACTGTGGCTAGGGGGACGAGGTCGTGGTACAGATCCCCGCCCCCAAGGAGAGTATCACACATCTGGAGGGGTCCCTGAGTGTCTATACTTTCCCCTTCACATTGGGTCCCATCGACCCAATCGTCATCGACTTCTGCAAAAAGTACCAGGTCACCCTCGGCAGATCTACCCCTCTTTCTGGCACATAGTAATCATGCTCCATTACTTCTCCAGTAAGGCCGAGGGGCTAGAGTTCTCCCTTAACTATCTTATCCAATTTTATAAACCTCAGCCTTTAACAGGGTTGATCTAGCTCCAACGCCGGTCGACCAAGGCCTTCTTTGCCAGCAATGATGAGGACAAAGGTCAGGGTTGGATGAGCCGGTTCGTGCGAGTGAGGACCTGCGATATCATCCCAGAGGAGAAAATGTCGTTCGCGAAGAAATGGAACCCCCATCGTAAGTGAAGTTTGGTATCCCTTTCATATTCCATTTTTGAATTGCGTGATGCCTTCATCTTTTTTGCAGTTGCCGCTTGGATTCCCCGTGTAGTGATCGACCTCGAAGACTAGGTCCGAAAACTAGCTACGACCTCCTCGTATGACGAACGGCGTTGGCATGACTTGGTGAAGGGAAGATTGGAAGCCAAACATCATGGTAAGATCGTCTTGTAAGCTTTTGATATTTTCCTCTTTATCAGAGATGTTTCCTTACTCATATCCAATTCTCCTTTGTGCAGGCATCAGAGATGTCTCTAAAATGAGGCGCCCCCCCCAGGGAAGGAACTGAGTCCCCGATTCTGAAATTGAGGAAAAATAATAATAATAGGAAAAGGGTATCGAGGCCCAAAGACCCCCAAGACAAAAGGGCTCCAGCTCGAAGACGCATGATGAAACTCATTCTTGTGGATATAGACTCAGTCCACCAGCTGGATGATGAAGAAGAAGACGAGGGCAAAGACTCGCCGCTAGTGGTTTGAACCAGCAAATTGGTTGAAGTTGCCAAGCCCTTCCGAGCTAAAAATTCTACCTCGTGATGGAGAGGCTCCAAAGAAAGATGAGGGCAAGGCCCTTGAATCGCCCAAGGTCGAGATTGTTCCTCGACTATCAACAAGCACAACAAAGGGGGCAGGTTTCGAAATCCCCAGTACTTAACAGAACACCCCGAGTGATTCGCTCGAGGCCATGAAAATGGGTCACTTTCCCTCTCCACCAGCTTATTCTGAAGAAGCCATAAGGGAAGCTCGGGTTATGCAGACACCTGAATTAGGTGGAGGCCCCAGTGAAAATGATCCCTTACGGGATTTCTTTACCGGGGTTGATGATGCCGATGATATCAATGACGCATCTACCCTCTTCGAAGAGGCTTAACGTCTTTTCTCCCAAGTGAGCATTAATCTTTATCATTGCGATTTTCTTTTTCTTCTTCTCTCTTTACCCAAACTGATTTCCTTTTTTTTGTGTAGGCTTTCACCAAGTTTAGGGATGATCTGAGCCAATGCGAGGCCGATCTCTAGAAGACATCGGATGAAAGGAACGTTTTGAAGCTCCTTTGCAATAAAAAGGATGAGGAGCTCAGGGACTTCCAGATAGATTTGGCCAAGGCTCGTAAGGATAGGGCTGAGCTAGACAAGCAGGTAACTGTTATTTTGAAAGGGTTAGGTCTACTCGACCCAACTGTGGAGGCTAATACTTCAATGTCTCAGCTTTAGCAAAAGCTAGATATGATCGAGCTGCTTCATAGGAGGTCGATAAATTCAAGGCCGATTGCAATCGGTGGAAAGAGAATATGGACCGTCTTACTGCAGAGAAGGAGGATGCTTTAGCTAAACTGGCATCTGCTGAGGATTAACTCTTGGGTGCTAAAGAGAAAAGTTCTACCCTGGCCAAAAGGATTGACGAGCTCGAGGTCAAGCTTGCTAAGGCCAGGGCTCAGGTTGATAAGACAAAGGTCAGGACTGACAAAATCATTGCCATATACTTAAAGGATGATGAGGCTGTACAAACGCAGCTAAGGGAAGCCTCCGACCGAGAGTGACAGAGTAATGATTTGGCCAAGTGCCAATCCCAGAGGGAGACCCTCGAGAAAATCCACGCTGAAGGATACGACCTCACTGAAGAGATAGCTCGAGCAAAAGGAGCTCGAAGTTGATGCTAGATTTCTTGTGTCCTCCTACTCCGACGATGATGATGAAGGCAGCCAAGGCGGGTCTGATAATGCTGAGGTCCCCAAGAGGAAGCTGCTCCCGAGGGAGAAACCTGCCCCAGGCATAGTTCGGATTTTTTTTGTATGTTTCTTTTTCTTTTTGTAAGACCTATTGTCGGTCTCTCGTACATATCTTTTTTAAAATAAAAACTAAAATTTTTCTTTAATGCCTTCTCAGCTTTTCTAAACATGTTTCTTGCTTGGAATTTTTTTACATAGTTTTATTCTTTGAATGGCGTGTTTGAGACTTTGTCTCGGATGGCTTCCTTGAAGTTGTTGTGATCGAGTTCGAATAAGGTTCGAACACTGGGGCATAGACCCTTAAGGCAATGTGCTAGATAACGGAGAGTCCACGAGCCATAATCAAGTTATTGTATGTTTGGGATTGGGATACTCGAACCCTTGGGTTCGGATTGGGTGAGAGCAAGATCTTGAACCCTAAGTGTTTTGGACCTTAGAGTCTTTTTAGATAGGGCAGCTATGGCCTCTAAATGATGGCTATTATTCTCCCTTTTTGTCTTAAAAGACATAGTAATAAATTTCTTTATGCCTTAGCATGTATGTTTTACCCATTGGGTTTTTTAGGGTCCTATGTCGATTGAGACCAATTTGTTTTTTATGCCTTCGGACGTTTATATCTCTTTAGGTTTTTCAAGGGCTTGTCGCGCCCCCTTTTTCTCGTAAAATCGTGTTTATGACATTTTGGTTGGGACAACTCTCTCCTTTTGGAAAGAGGGTTTGCATTTTGAAGATTCGTCACCTAACGATTTAAGGTGCGTTAAGGCACCTATAGGGTTTATAACTACGTTTGGTAACTAGAGAGATAGGGTAAGGGCTTGAAATTATCCTAAGGGGAAGGTGTTAGGCACCCCTCAGGATCCACTAGTGTGGTTCCCGGCCAAACAGTTTTTGTGAATTTGTACAATTAGCAAATAAACAAGTATGACTCAAATAGTAGGGGATTTAAGTTTAAACACACAGGTGTTAAAAAAACAACTAATGAAGCGCAAGATTTTTAAAAGAATTACAATCTAAGCATATTTGTGAATATAAAAGGGTATCCTAGGTTTGTTTATAATATGGATCAAATCAATGCAAAACCGGGTATGACACTCCTCAAAGAGGGTCTACACGTGGTATTAACGCACCGATCATATCCATATTTATCCTCCCCCATCCCCCGTGAAAGTAATTAAAGCGAGGGTTGGTCTCGACCCATATTGCATGTTGTTACCCGTCCATTCCTATCAGTCCCGGAGGAATTTAGGACTCTTATCTTATAAAAAGGGGGTTCTAGACAGATCCTCAAGTTTAAAGGTAAAATACTAAGGCGACATATAATAAACAAGTAGGACTTTAATTAAAGGGAGCATGGAAGACAAATGACAGGCTCAGATATACCTCCACACCCAGTACACATAAACAACATGACTCATACAAAATTAAGGTCTAAATTTTTTATCCTAAGCATGGTATCTAAGTGATAACAGCAGTGTCAGATTTAATACATAACTCAGAGAAGAAGTCCTAATCAGACTTGCCTACTGATTTAAGCATGCTGACAGTTAAACATTAATCACAAAGATGGTTCTAGTTTTATTTTAAAGTTTATTACCTAAGGCTTGCCTAGGCGTAAAATAATATGAAGTAGTTACCAGAATTATTAAAACAATTTAGCAGTTACTTTACCTAAAGCATGTTGTTCTAAATGTTGCAAAGACATGCAGGGATTGTGACCAGTTTCACTTGAACAGGATAATCAAACATGAGACTGCTTTATGTCCTTTTAATGCATCAGTAGTTTAGCTAGGTGTGACTGAGCGAGTGTGAACGAGATCCTAAAACAGGGTATCTAACATGCATATATGAAAATGCAGAATGATTTCAGGATATGCAGAATTCCTAAAGCATGATTTCTAAATGTGCAAGGAGTTACAACATGATTTCAAGATGTGCAAGAGCAACAGTTTTATGTTGATGCTGTTATTTAGCCTAAAGCAGGATTTCTAAGTGGTAAAATGATGTTAAATAAGATGTTGAAACAGTAAATCTATGAACATGGTATCCAATGCATGACATGCTTTGAATGTGTTGGTCTTACACATGGATTCTAATGCGCATATAGGAAATGTAAACCTAAGGCATGGTTTCTACCCATTGATGTTGATAACATATATAACTACTCTCCCCTTTTCACTAGCCAACCCCAATATTCGTTTACAGTATATTATTACAGACCAACATTGAAATGAATTACATAAGAAAAGACAATAAGAAGTTACACTATATAGATCTTGAAAACAGGCCCAGATTTGCAGAACCTCAAATGCCAGGATTGTTTCATAGCCTTTCTCATATCCGGGTGTGTCAGAGTTTCCTAAGGACCTTAAGAGATCCCGGGCAGTGCTCACATCCAGATTTCATAGCCAAGACAGAGTAAGTGGGGAGACCAGCTTTCATGTGTCCAACTTGAGAGGGAGCTCAAGGTTCCCAGGCAAGGATCACACAAAATGGGCAAGAACTTAGTGGTCTAAGAGTAGAGTGAGAGTGCTTGACATTGTTTTGAAAAGATTGAAGCAGGACAACAGTTTGAAAAAGAGACTTGTTTGAGATAGTTTTGTAAAACAACAGGGGGAGTTGTTCAATAGGACAGTTTTGAAAAGAGAGTAGAGTAACAAACAACAGTCCAAACACAGCACCCAAAATAGGTTCACACATAACCAAGGAATATAGGACCACGGCAGGTTCTGCAACCACACGCAAGAGTAGTGGGATTTGGGGACACATAAGCAAACACACAGTTGCAGGAGCACTTAAGTAAAGAATCAGCAATATGCTAAGGGGTTGGAGAACTTCAGATTTAACACAGAATCATGTAACTTAAAGATAGCCAACAATTTTGCACAGACAGGTTCAAGCCATAAATTAGAGAAACATAAGTAAGTAAAGGCCACATTGGGGTATATTAGGAGGGGGTATAACATTTTATAAACATGATGAGTCTAAAGGAGGGGAGACATTCAGAAGCATGCTGATGAAGTAATGAAGCAAGCATATTAACTGCAAGTTGAACAACAGAACCAAGCATGCCAGAACAAGATGAAAAGAAACATGTTGTTTTGAAACATGAATTGAAATCAGAACATACCAGTAAAGAAGATAGTAAACACAAAGTGAGGGGCAAGAGAGTAGAGTAATCAGCCTTGGCTTACAGCCGGCTGATTTAGAACAATAGCAAGTAACCAGAAAAAAGAGAGCAAAAGAATATTTCTCTTTTGAGTGAGAGTGTGTTTTTGAACTTAATGTGTTCGTGTGTGTAATGAAAAGAGAAGAGGGTATATATAATAGTTTGAAAGTCAGGCCAATAAGGTAAGAATCAATTGTCCAGCAATTATAGAACTACAGAATCAATTAAGAATCGAAAATCAGCCAAGTCTCCTTTAATTAAGGGATCAATTTACCAACGGTAAAGACAAATAATGAAGAGATTACATAAGACTAGAACATAGCACATAAGGAAATATTTTGATGCATAGTAAGTATAGAATAAGTAATTAGGCTAGGTTCAGAAAATTTAATTAAGAAAAGTACTTAAGAACCAATTGATAGCATAGTCGACCAAAAATAAGGCAAGAAAATATCATAGAGGTTGAAAATCTGTAAGGAAATCATCACAGGCGATTAGTAAAGAGCATCAATTACAGAAAATTAGGGATTCAAATAGGAGTAGTAATGATTAAGGGGAATTATTACAAATTGCTGTAAGTAAATGAAATATTCACAATATAAGCAAGAAGCAACAAAATCATAAACCCTAATAAGCATAGTCGAGTAAAAATCATATAAAGTCAGGAATTCAGATAGAAAAATAGTACTGACTAGAGGAATTAACACAAATCTCTTTTAATAAACAGAATAAACATAGTATAGGTGGAAGAAGAAAAATCAGAAACCTTAGTGAGCATAATAGGGTAAAAATCATAGAAACATAGAACATATTCATGAATAACGGACATGCGAGCAAATTAAACGAACAAATAAGCAAGGGCAGTTCTCAGAACCCAGGATTAAGACCAAAATAGTTAGGTTTTCAACATGATAAATCAGATAAAAGGGAAAAACTTAAAGAACTATTTAAACATAGTAAGAATTATAGAATAATACCAAAAAAACCAAAGGGAAGACGGTTTTGAAAAGGGGTTAAGAAACCATAGTTTGAAGATGAAAAGATGTTTTTTGAAAACATCGGAGAGATTCTTAAGAAAACAGTAAAGATAACTCAGAAAACTCTTAGATCTGTTACAGATCTAAGAAGTCAAGAGATAAAATTAGGGTTTGAGAGAGAGATAACCCAGGTATGGAGAGATTTCGGCTTAGAAGCCATGGATCTAGCCGGAAAAAGAAAGATCTTACTCGAACAACCATGGACGACCTAAGAATGGCGTAGAAATCATGGGAGGTGAGTGAACGATCTTCTGGTTCCCTTGAGGGCCTCAAGGTAGCAAGGATCCGTCATGTGAGGGGCCATGGAGGCTAGGGGTGGTGGTGGAACAACCATTGATACCGGCAAGCCAACGACCGGCGAATAGGAGCCATGGTTGTGCAGAGAGCTTGAGAGAAAATGAGAGAGTATAACGGCAGAGTGAAAAAAGGAAATAAGAGGATGGGAATGAGGGTTTGGGGGGTTGTCTTTAGGTTAATTATGGTTTGGGGGATCCGGACTGTTGATTAGAATTGATCAATGGTCAAGATTGGACCAGGGATTGGGTTGGGTAGGATTTAGGTTTGGGCCTGGTGTATTGGGCTGTTTTAATTGGGTTTGGGCTGGTTTGATTTAGGCTAGAATTGAAATGAAATAGGCTATTAGTTAAATACCCAATTAAATTAAATAAAATAATTTATAAAAATAGTTGATAATCGTACCAAATGAATCTCATGCATAGAAAATATTTAAAAAATGATTACTTAGTTTAAAATACAAATGCTTAATTTCCGGTCAAAAAATAGTATAAAATCATATGATTGGGCTATATTTGCAAAGTTATTGCAATTATAGCCAAAAGATGTCAATTTGGCTAATTATAAAATAATTTGGTTTAAATAGGACCATAAATAATAAATAAAATCAAGATATGATTTTGAAATCATTTGTAATGCCATTTTGTAATTATTTATTGGGAATAAAATGTTAGATAAATTAATAAAAATATAGAAAAATTATAGAAAAATACAAATTCCTATTAATGCATGATTTTGCAGGTATATATGCAATTTTAAAATATTTTGGGGAAAAATTGGGTATCAACAGCTGCCCATCTTTACCCGGGAAGGATGAAAGAGTTTTCGGGTAAAGAAATAATGGCCAATTTTGATCGAGCGAAATAGTTCGAGAGATTAGGCCGCACCTTGGATTCTGAGCTGCCTACATATCTCTGGTTTCACAGGAATTAGGCCATATGAAGTTCCGGGTCTATCGACGGAGTATACCGATGAAGCCATTTCAAGAACGGACGCAGCAACTAGGGCTGGGTGAGTGAACAATTTACAGGAATGGTTCGGTTTGATATGGCTGAGGGAACTAGAGCGGGATCGCTCCTGCTGGGATAGCCATTGCTCACCGGCTTACCTGCAAATAGAAGCAATACAAGCGTATACTGTGCATACAAGCGTATACTGTCGCGCCCCCTTTTTCTCGCGAAATTGGGTTTATGACATTTTGGTTGGGACAACTCTCTCCTTTTGGAAAGAGGGTTTGCATTTTGAAGAGTCTCTACCTAACAATTTAAGTTGTGCTAGGGCACCTATAGGGTTTATAGCTACGTTTGGTAACCAGAGACAGGATAAGGTCTTGAAATTATCCTAAGGGGAAGGTGTTAGGCACCCCTCAGGATCCACTAGTGTGGTTCCCGGTCAAACAGTTTTTGTGAATTTGTACAATTAGCAAATAAACAAGTATGGCTCAAATAGTAGGGGATTTAAGTTTAAATATATAGGTGTTAAAAAAACAACTAATGAAACGCAAGATTTTGAAAAGAACTACAATCTAAGCATATTTGTGAATGTAAAGGGGTATCCTAGGTTTGTTTATAAAATAGATCACATCAATGCAATACCCGGTATGACACTCCTCAAAGAGGGGATACACATGGTATTAACGCACCGATCATCATATTCATATCTACCCTTTCCTGCCCCGTGAAGTTAATTAAAGTGAGGGTTGGTCCCGACCCCTATTGCATGTTGTTACCCGTCCATTCCTATCAGTCCTGGAGGAAGTTAGGACTCCTATCCTATAAAAAGGGGGTTCTAGGCAGATTCTCAACTTTAAAAGTAAAATACTAAGGCAACATATAATAAACAAGTAGGACTTCAATTAAGGGGAGCATGGAAGACAAATGAGAGGCTCATATATACCTCCACACACAGTACACATAAACAACATGACTCATACACAATTAAGGTCTAAATTCATATCCTAAGCATGATATCTAAGTGATAACAGCAGAGTCAGATTTATTACATAACTCAAAGAAGAAGTCCTAATCAGACTTGCCTACAGATTTAAACATGCTGACAGTTAAACATTAATCACAAAGACGGTTCTGGTTTTATTTTAACATTTATTACCTAAGGCTTGCCTAGACATAAAATAATATGTAGCAGTTACTAAAATTATTAATACAGTTTAGAAGTTACATTACACAAAGTATGCTGTTCTAAATGTTGCAAAGACATGCAGGGATTGTGACCAGTTTCACTTGAACAGGATAATCAAACATGAGACTGTTTTATGTCCTTTTCATGCATCAGTACTTTAGCGAGGTGTGACTGAGCGAGTGTGAACGTTATCCTAAAACAGGGTATCTACCATGCACATATGAAAATGCAGAATGATTTCAAGATATGCAAAATTCCTAATGCATGATTTCTAAATGTGCAAAGAGTTACAACATGATTTCAAGATGTGCAGGAGCAACAGTTTTATGTTGATGCTGTTATTTAGCATAAAGTAGTATTTCTAAGTGGTAAAATGATGTTAAATAAGATTCTGAAACAATAAACCAAAGAACATGGTATCTAATGGATGACATGCTTTGAATGTGTTGGTCTTACACATGGATTCTAATGCGTTTATAGGAAATGTAAACCTAAGGCATGGTTTCTACCCATTGATGTTGATAACATATATAACTACCCTCCTAGGGGTGGGCATCGGTCGGTTCGGTTCAGTTTTGAACATTATCGGTTTTGCCTATCGGTTATCCGTTTACAAATATCATAACCCGATAACCAAACCGATAAGATATTGGTTATCGGTTATTGGTTAATCGGTTATATATCATTATCGGTTCAGTTATCGGTTTACCCGATAAGATAAAACAACTAAAAAAATTTGCAATATATAAAACAAAGAAATCAAACTGCCAGAACGTGTAAACTGCCAACTTTTGTTGTTTCTTAACAAAAGCACGCTCCCACTTCTGTGCAGTATCTACTGATGTCTGGCGGAGAACTGGTGGTGAGTCTTGCGTCTTGACTCTTGGGGGCTGCGACGGAAACAAGAATGAGAACTGAGAGACAAACGACTGAAGACTGAAGAGTGAAGAGGGAATTAGGAAAATAAATAACCCTAGTATATACTTAAGGGTAAATTAGTAAATTATATCATTCTTATTGGGTTATCGGTTTTTACCCAATAACAAAAATGCAAACCGAGCCCGAACAGATAACCCAATAAAAAAAATTTAACCCATTACCGAACCGTAACCCAATAACCTAATATCGATAACCCAATAAAGAATTAACGGTTCGGGTTATCGGTTTTACCCGATATATACCCACCCCTATACCCTCCCTTTTCATAAGCCAACCCCAATATTCGTTTACAACAGATTATTACAGACCAATATTGAAATGAATTACATAAGAAAAGAAAATAAGAAGTTACACTATAGAGAGCCTGAAAACAGGCCTAGATTTCCCGAACCTCAAATGCCAAGATTGTTTCATAGCCTTTCTCATATCCGGGTGTGTCAGAGTTCCCTAAGGACCTCACGGGATCCCGAGCAGTGCTCACACCCAGATTTCATAGCCAAGACAAAGTAAGTGCAGTGTGGAGATGCCAACTTTCATGTGTCCAAGTTCAGAGGGAGCTCAAGGGTCCCAAGGCAAGACTTACATAAAAGGGGGAGAACTTAATGGTCTAAGAATAGAGTGAGAGTGCTTGACATAGTTTTGAAATGATTTAAGCAGAACAACAGTTTGAAAAAGAGACTTGTTTGAGATAGTTTTGTAAAACAACAAGGGGAGTTGTTCAATAGGACATTTTTGAAAAGAGAGTAGAGTAACAAACAAACGTCCAAACACATCACCCAAAACAGGTTCACACATAACCAAGGAACATAGGACCAATGCAGGTTCAGCAACCACAATCAGGGGTAGTGGGATTTGGAGAACTTCAGATTTAATACAAAATTATATAACTTAAGGTTAACCAACTATTTTGCATAGAGAGGTTCATGCCAGAAATCAGAGAAACATAAGTAAGGAAAGGCCATATTGGGGTATATTAGGAGGGGGGATAACATTTTATAAACATGATGAGTCTAAGGGAGGGGAGACATTTAGAAGCATACTGATGAAATGATGAAGCAAACATATTAACTGCAAGTTGAACAATAGAACCAAGCATGCTAGAACAAGATGAAAAGAAACATGTTGTTTTGAAACTTGAATTGAAATCAGAACATACCAGTAAAGAAGATAGTAAACACAATGTGAGGGACAAGAGAGTAGAGTAATCAGCCTTGGCTTGCAGCCGACTGACTTAGAACAACAACAAGTAACCAGAGAAAAGTAAGCAGAAAAATGTTTTTCTTTTGCATAAGAGAGAGTTTTTGAGCTTAATGTGTTCGTGTGTGTAATGAAAAGAGAAGAGGGTATATATAATAGTTTGAAAGTCAGGCCAATAAGGCAAGAATCAATTGTCCGGCAATTATAGAACTACAGAATCAATTAAGAATCAAAAATCAGCCAAGTCTCCTTTAATTAAGGGAGTAATTTACCAATGGTAAAGACAAATAAGGAAGAGATCACATAAGACTGGAACATAGCACATAAGGAAATACTTTTAGGCATAGTAAGTATCGAATAAGTAATTAGGCTAGGTTCAAAAAATCTAATTAAGGAAAGTACTTAATAACCAATTGACAACATAGTCGATCGAAAATAAGGTAAGAAAATATCTTAGAGGTTGAAAAATCAGTAAGGAAATCATCACAGGCGATTAGTGAAGAGCATCAATTACAGAAAATTAAGGATTCAAATAGGAGCAGTAGTGATTAAGGGGAATTAACAAAATTGATGTAAGTAAATGAAATATTCACAGTATAGGCTAGAAGGAACAAAATCATAAACCCTAATAAGCATAGTCGAGTAAAAATCATATAAAGTCAGGAATTTAGCTAGAAAAAATAGTACTGATTGGAGGAATTAGCACAAATCTCTTTTAATAAACAGAATAAACATAGTATAGGCGGAAGAAGCAAAATCAGAAACCCTAGTGAGCATAATAGGGTAAAAATCATAGAAACATAGAACATATTCATGAATAACGGACATGCGAGCAAATTAAACGAACAAATAAGCAAGGACAGTTCTCATAACCCAGGATTAAGACCAAAATAGTTAGGTTTTCAACATGATAAATCAGATAAAAGGGAAAAACATAAAGAACCATTTAAACATAGTAAGAATCATATAATAATACCAAAAAAAACCCAAAGGGAAAGTCGTTTTGAAAAGGGGTTAAGAAACCCTAGTTTGAAGATAAAAAGACGTTTTTTGAAAATATCAGAGAGATTCTTAAGAAAATAGTAAAGATAACTCAGAAAACTCTTAGATCTGTTACAGATCTAAGAAGTAAAGAGATAATATTAGGGTTTGAGAGAGAGATAACCCAGATATGGAGAGATTCCGGCTTAGAAGCCATGGATCTAGCCAGAAAAAGAAAGATCTCACTCGGACAGCCATGGATAGCCTGAGAATGGCATAGAAACCATGCGAGGTGAGTGAACCGTTTTCTAATTCCCTTGAGGGCCTGAAGGTAGCAACGATCCATCATGTGAGGGGCCATGGAGGCTAGGGCTTGTGGTGGAACCACCATTGATACCGGCGAGCCAACGACCGATGAATAGGAGCCATGATTGTGCAGAGAGCTTGAGAGAGAATGAGAGAGAGTAATGGCAGAGTGAAGAGAGGAAATAAGAGGATGTGAATGAGGGTTTTGGGGGGGGGGGGTAGTCTTTAGGTTAATTATGGTATGGGGTGATCAGGACCGTTGATTAGAATTGATCAACGGTCCAGATTGGACCAGGGATTGGGTCATGTAGGATTAAGGTTTTGGCTTGAGGTATTGGGCTGTTTTAATTCAGTTTGGGGAAGGTTTGAATTAGGCTAGAATTGAAATGCAATAGGCTATTAGTTAAATACCCAATTAAATTGAATAAACAATTTATAAAAATAGTTGATAATCGTACCAAATGAATTTCATGCATAGAAAATTGTTAAAAATGATTACTTAGTATTTAAAAATACAAATGCTTAATTTCCGGTCAAAAAAATAGTATAAAATCATATGATTGGGCTATAATTACAAAGTTATTGCAATTATATCCAAAAGATGCCAATTTGGCTAATTATGAAATAATATGGTTTAAATAGGACCATAAATAATAAATGAAATCAAGAGATGCTTTTGAAATCATTTGTAATGCCATTTTGTAATTATTTATTGGGAATAAAATGTTAGATAAATTAATAAAAACATAGGAAAATATTAGAAAAATACCTATTCCTATTAATGCCTGATTTTGCACGTATATATGCAATTTTAAAATATTTTGGAGAAAATTGGGTATCAACAAGGCTGATTTTATCGAAGCCTTTTTTAGTCGTTTTGTTGGGGATAGATTTTTAACCGTTTTTTCAATGTATTTTAAGGCCTATTGCTTATTGCGGGGTTCAGACGTGTTCGAGTCACATTATTTTGGACGTAGACTTCAATTTGGACGTAGCCTTCGGGTATGCCTCTTGGACTTATACCCCAATAACATTTTGAACTTGTCAGTCCCTAAGTACAATGGCATTGACCTATATGTCAAGGGGTTCCTCTTTGAGGTCTTATGAATCCAAGTTCAGATAACTCGAATGTGTTGACTGTCGATGATAGTACTCAAGTATTCGAGGTGTATTTGCATTTAGACCTTGAGCCATTTCTCACAGAATCACTAGTATAGAGCTCGTATAGTAGCAAATTTCTTTGACACACAAAGCGTTTGATATAGAAAGAATGATTGTTTGAATAATTCATACATGCATAGATGTTTGCCATCGGGACATGACTATTATATATCGACATGGTTCATTCGACCGTTTGGCCCATTACAAGGTTTTCCTATCGAGACCCATTTTGGCGTGAAGTATTTTTTACAAAAATATAACCATCGAGGGTGATGCCCTCCAGTATGCGAGGTTGATTGAAAAGAAGCATTGGATACTGTTGAGTTTTCCTTAGGTAGCAGATAGTTGTTGCCTCATTGAAAACCTTGCCGGAAAACCCATTTGGGATAAAACACGATCTAAGGGAAAAAGAGTGAGACGCGTGCTTTAAAACCTAAAGTCTTCATGCAGAAGACGTTTCTCGACATCTTCGATCGAACACATGCAATAAGTTAGTATCAAATACAAATATAAAAAAGGACAAAGTCATACCTCATCAATTATATCGTTTGAGTAGTGATACATTCCAATTGTTTGGCAATTGTCTGTCCTCCATTGTGCCGAATTTTTAAGATCCCATTCCGATGAAGTGTCGATAACTCGATATGGTCCTTCCCAATTTGGGCCTAGTTTCCCTTTGATTAGGTCTCGAGTATTGAGGGTGACTTCCAGAACTAAGTCTCTGATTCTAAAGTGGCGAAGATTGGTTCTTTTGTTGTAATATCTCTCGATTCTTTGCTTCTGTTCAGCCATCCGAACAAGTGCAACTTCTCATTTTTCGTCCAATAGTTCGAGGCTGAGATGTAGTTTACAACTTGTTTGGATGGTTGTTACCTATTGTATCGTATCGTATTGTTACTTTAAATACGATGTTTGTTTTGGTTGTTACTTAAATTTTATTGTATCGTATCGTTAAATCCGTCGTTACATAACGACGAAATGTGCCACATTATGTAACGACCGATTTGGTGTGGTTGTGTCATTATCTTGTCTTTTTCTCTCATCTCACCCTTCACTATTATTATTATTTTTTATTTTATCATTTACCTTACCTTTTTATATAATAAATTTACCCCGTATCATAATTTATCTTTATAATATTACAAATTTAGTCTTCATATTGCTAGTGCATGATACCATGAAATAACGACAAATGATACAATCTATCCAAATATTGTATTCCTCGAACGATACAGTACAATACAATACAATACGATATGATACATTATAAAATGATGTGTAACAACCATCCAAACAAGTTGTAATATTCATAGCCTCGTAGTTTGATTCCTCTGTCGCATGTCGAAATCTGGTGTTGGGTTACCTGACCTCGACTAAAATTAATGGATCAGAGCCATAAACTAAGGAGAACGAGTCTGCCCCCATGATGGACTTCGATGTCTTTCGATACTCCCAAACAACTTCGGGTAGAACATCTCTCCATTTCCCTTTGGCGTCATTCAACCTTTTCTTTAAGTTTTGAATGATAGTCTTGTTTGTCAATGTGACATGTCCATTTCTTCTTGGAGATACGGAATTGATAAGATCCTTTTTATATTGTGTTCTTCAAGGAACTCCGTTACCTTGCTACCGATGAATTGCTTTCCGTTGTCGCATATGATTTCGGCAGGTATCTTGGATCGACACACAATATGGTCCCAAATGAAGTCAATAACTTCTTTTTCTATGACCTTCTCAAAGGCATGCGCTTCCACCTATTGAAAAAAGTAGTCAGTCACAAATACAATGAATTTATCTTTACCTGGGGCCGTTGGTAGAGAGCCGACAATGTCCATTCCCCTTTTCATGAATGGCCATGGGGATACGACTGAATGAAGTTGCTCTCCGGGCTGATAAATCATTGGTGCAAACCTTTGACATTTATCACATTTTCAAACAAACTCTTTGTCGCGCCCCCTCTTTCCCGCGAAATCGGGTTTCGACATTTTTGGGACAACTCATTTCCGTGAGGGTATGGAATTGGATTTGAAAGAGTCGCCACCTAACGAATTATGGTGCGTTAGGGTACCTAGAGCAATTAACTCAGATAACCAGTCTACATCACCAGAGGTTGGGTAAGTTCTCGAAATTACCTTGAGGGGAAGGTGTTAGGCACCCAGCGATTTCCATAACGGTTGGTCCTGGCAAAATTAAGCGAATTTGTTTTAAAGGGGAAGAAAAAAATTTGGACAAATACAACATTCAATTTATTTCAAACAGGAGTATAGGGGATGGCCTAAGTTGTTTAGCCTATAGGATCAATCCATGTAATGTTTTGCAACTCCCTTAGGCCGGGGTTTTACTCAAAGCATTAGCGCACAGGCTATCATCTCTTTTACTACCCAATTACTATCTTTAAGTTATTACTTAAGTGCACCAATTGATTCTAAATTGTACCCTATACGTGCACTACCCGTTCCTTACCTATGGTGTTGGAGGTATTAGGACCTCTATTTGGGATGGTTCTAGACCAACCTATGTTACTTAAAAATGTGAAATCTAGGCAACACACAAAAATCAAATATGACTTTCAAATAAAGAGCAAGTATAGGCTCATATTAACCTCCACACATAAGCAACAAAGCACGCAATTCAACCAGCAAACTTATTAATTTAAAAATCCTATAGGCAAGATATCTATGAGAGAAAATAGTGTTCAGAGACAACTTTGTTAAGGCGAGCATTAAGACCTGTTTGTTTGCCTACGGGTTTTATTCAGCATGAACCTGGGCACCTTAGGCAGAAATGTGTCACAGTTTTAAACCTCTAGTTCTACAAATATATTGCCTAAGTGATTTACAATAATACCTGAATTCAGAATCGATTAACAGAATCCTATGGGAATGATTTCTACGATCTTATTAATTACAGACCTATAGGCATGATTTCTAAGTGTAGCACTGATTTTAACTCATAATGACAGTTTTATTCCATTTAGATCCTATAGGCATGTTTTCTAATTGTTGAACTGATTTAAACTACTACATGCACGATATCTATTAACCATATTGGATAGAAATTAACAGGTTGTTATGAAAGATAATCAACAAAAGCTCTATAATCATGGTCACTAATGGACATTGGGTTGAAAATATGTGTAGATCCTATGAATAGGATTTCTAATGTGCAGAAATAAACGTAAAGTTCTATAAGCAGGGTTTCTAGCATGCATATATGCAACACATAATCAAAATGATCAGGAAAAATCCTATAGGCAGGATCTCTAAACACAGTATAGTATTCATATAATTCGATCAGCATAATTAAGTCCTATAAGCAGGATTTCTACCCAATTTTAACAAAAGATACAAGAATAGCCCCCCCAACATTTACTAATTAACCCCAAATCTATTATTATAGAGATTATTACAGCCCATAATATCAAATGTATTACACAATGATAACAATTACACTACAAGGAGCCTTCATAGGCCCAAATGAAACCTGAGAACAATGCCTTCAAACACAACAACTCTGAAGCATAGCAGTGATCCATTCACAGTACATTAAACCAGGCTTCCAGTGTGTCAAAGTTTCCAAAGAGCCTCAGGGACCCCAGGCAATGCTCATACCAGAACCACACATTCAGCACAGAGTCCATAAAAGATTGGAAAAACCAGCCCCAATGTGTCAGAGTTCAAAGGAGTCTCAAGGACCCTAGGTAGTGCTCACATTGGGGGTGGTGAGAACATAAATGACTAAGAGTAGGAGTTTGAAAACAAGTGCATAAAGGAAAAGGGGAAAGTTTTGAAATAGCTCAATTTTTAGAAAAGAGATAGTTCAAAATACAGAGTTGCAGACAGAACTGCTCCAAGAAACAAACAAGGTTCAGGTTCAGTATACAGTTCAAACATGGTGAAATCTGATTAAGCTAAATGCTTATACTAATATTTGAAATAGTCATGGCTTAGTCATAAAATCAATTAGGCAGAAACGTTTGAATGGAACAGAAAGGACATATGAATTAAGCACAACATACTTGATTACATGCTCATAGTTCAGAACAGGTATAAAACTGACAAGCAGATTGAACCTTAAACTAACTTATGAGAGGATTCCTGTTACTCTGAATACCTTAGTCCTAAGTTAATAGTATTATCAAATTACCAGAAAAAGAATAGAATCATGCTACGAATTGAAACAGGCTAGTCAAACAAAGCATAGAGAAGGAAATTGCAAAGGTTAGGGCATACCAGTTGAGAAGAAAGCAAGTAAAAGTGCACTAATAGTTAATTTCCAGAGTAATTTGTCCTTGGCTTTCAGCCGGTCAAATAATAACCACTTAGTGCAGAAATCAGAACAGGAGCAAGAGAGAGAGAGCTTCTATTTTAGTAGTGAGAATAAGAGAGTTCGAGTTTTGTTTAAAGAGGAATAGGGAAGGGTTTAAATAAAATAGAAAAATTAAACACATAAATATGGAAAACCAACTAGTCAAACACTAGAAAGGTAAGCGTTTAAATAAGTAAAATTGAACTCTAAACTTTATGTGAAGATACACAAAATCAGTAGGGAAATGGTAAAGAATCACATAAAGCATATAACGAAAAGGAATACCAGATTTGGTTCAAATAAAAAGGGTCTGAAAACCTAATTTAGGTAAATCCCAAAATCAACAGAGAATAATGGCAAAGAATCACGTACTAGCACAAAAATGAACGTAGACAGGGATTATTCAAAAGAAGAGTAGAATTGAACTGGATTTGGTTCAAGTAAAAGAGTTTGAAACCCTAAATTTAGGTGAACCATTAAATCGGTAGAAAATAAAGCAAATAATCATATATTTCCATAAAACGAACATAGACGGGAGATTTTTCAAAAGGAAACACAGAATCGAACCAGAAAAATATCTGAAATCCTAATTTAGGGAAACATAAGGTAAAAATAAATGAAACACGTTAGATTATACAGAAATAAGAAAAATATTAGTCAAATACTAGAAAAGAAAGAGTCTGAATTAGAGATCAGTGAAGAACAAGGAAAGGTATCAAACCCTAGTCGAGATAGATGTTTTGAATCAGACCACACATGCAAGAATCGTTCAATAAAACATGTATATAGATGGAAGATCGTCCAGATCTTCATAGAATCAGGGTAAATCTACCCGTTATTGAGGTAGTTCTTGCCAAAAATAGGGCAATAATCTAAGTAATACTATAGACGAGCGTATAATGATATAGTAACACAAAATATGTGATTGATTCCATGTTTGAACTGGAATAGGAGAGATTTGAGGGTGACACCGCTAGGGTTTGACAGAGACAGGGAGGGCATTGAGAGAGTTTAAGGGTGGCGGGTTTAGAGGGAATGTGGTAGGGTTTCTGGTTTGGGTATAATTGAAAAAGTGTAGGAATAATATGGGTCGTTGATCTCAGAGATCAACGACCATGATTAGACAGGGTTCTGGTTCGAGTTAATTAAGTGGGTAAGGGACTAGGTTAATGGGTTTGGACCAGGGGTAATTGGGCTAGGTAAATTGGAGTTGGTCCAGGTCCGAATTTTAATTAGGACAGGGGCTATGTTTTAAATACCTATTTAAATTACTAAAATAATTTATAAATGATAAAAAATATCATTTGTGCATGAAAATGATTTAAAATAATTACTTAATATTATAAAAATATAGAATGTCATTTTCTGTATAGATAATATAATTATGCATATATATAGGCTATTATTCCAAAATGTGCAATTCTAGCCTTAAAAAATACAAATGTAATTATAAAAAATGCAATTAAAATATTTAAGCACTATATGGGCATAAATGATGAGTTTAGATGTTGAAATTATCATAAAAATAATACGAGGGATAACTGTATAATAAAAATGCAGAAAATAAATTGATTTAAAACCCTTAAAATTATAGAAATACATGTACACTATTTTAAATACATGTGCACTATTTCGAATATATATATATATATATATATATATATATATATATATATATATATATATATATATGCATATTCAAAAATATATGAGAGAAAAATTGGGTATCAACAACTGCCCCTCTTTACCCGAGAAGTATGAAAGAGTTGTCGGGTAAAGAAATGATGATCGATTTTGACCGAATGGGGTATTTTGAAAAATAAAGGCCACACCCTAGTCTCTGAGCTGCCTACATATCCCTGGTTTTATAGGATAGTCGTATGTTTCAGAAAAGGTTCTTTTGGGAAGGATAGTATCGGGTGGGTTTATGTATAGTTATGAATGTGAATCTAAATTGTAACGGATGTATCGCATGGCAGGTATTTGAATGGTCATAGAGTGAAGCGAGTAATTGATGGGAGTCGGTTACATTTGAAATAATGGCAGGGTGTAAATGGTAGAAGCGGAAACCAGGGCGAACGTTGCTCCCGTTTGAAGAACGGTTACCTCCTGGATTTCCTGCAAAACATAAAACACGATGCATGCAAGTATATAGATTACTGCGAGAAATTCAACATGATGCAAATTCCCTTTGGACCATGAAGGTTGTCTTTGGACGATGAGGATGATGTGCTTAGACCATGATGTCCTGGGCGATGAAGCATGAGATAAGGGATTTGCAGGGCATGAAATGATGTTCTTGTGCCATGAAAATGGTTCTTTTGAACCATGACGCCTTTGAATAATGATGTGCAGTGTTGAGAGATCCTCAGGCCATGACATGGTATCTTTAGGCTATAAGGATGATGCCTTCGGACTATGACGCCTTTGGATAAGTTGGGTATACATCAGGCCATGAAGTGCAGAGACATGATACTAGAGGTGATAACAAGACAAAGCTCGGTCTTGTTTGGGGGCAGAGCTTAACCTCGAGAGAAGAACACAATGAAAAGTTTAGAATAGGGAAACACCTATGCAGAGGGAGACAATGCTTAGTCTCATGAGAAGGCAGTGCTTATCCTTATGCAAATTTGGAAGGTAGGGCTTAGCCTCATGCAAGATTTGAGACAAGGCTTAGTCTCATGCAAAAAGAAGGCAGTGCTTAGCCTTATGAAAATATGGAGGCAGTGCTTAGCCTCATGCAAGATTTGAGACAGGGCTTGGTCTCATGCAGAGAGAAGGAAATGCTTATCCTTATACAAATATGGAGGCAGGACTTAGCCTCATGTAAGATTTAAGACAAGGCTTAGTCTTATGTAGAGAAAAGGCAATGCTTAGCCTTATGCGAATAGAGGGCTTAGCCTCATGCAAGATTTGAGATAGGCTTAGTCTCATGTAGAGAGAAGGCAATGCTTAGACTTATGCAAATTGGGGAGGTAGGGCTTAGCCTCATGCAAGATTTGAGACAGTGCTTAGTCTCATGCAAAGAGAAGGCAATGTTTAGACTTATGCAAATATGGAGGCAGGGCTTAGCCTCATGCCAGACTTGAGACAGTGCTTAGTCTCATGCTAAGAGAAGGAAATGCTTACCTTATGCAAATATGGAGGCAGGGCTTAGCCTCATAAGAAATTTGAGACAGGGTTTAGTCTCATGCAAAGAGAAGGCAAGCCTTAGCCTTATGCAATAGAAAAATGGCAAATAGGAGCAGAATATTTCTTAGGTAGAGATATGTTTGCGCTTTGAGGTTTGGTTGTTATGAAGGTGATGATTGAAGGCGCACGTACTTGTGGTTATTCCTTGTCCTTGCATTCAAAGAAAATTGTGAGTTTTGCGGGGAGGTTCGTTCGTGCTTTTGTCTGCTTGTTTTGCTTTGCTTTGCTCTGGAGGCCCTATTTGAGTTACCCTGGGTAACACCTGGCTATCACAAAAATAAAGTTTTCAAAAATGTGTATTTATTGATGGAATTGAATCATTTTATAAAACATAGTAGTATATAATATCAGGTAAATTAGATGAACTAATGACTGTGACACTTTTAGAGACATTGCGATTTCCTTGCATTAGAATTTTGAGGATCCTCCTCAAAATTCTTCCCCAGTTACTCAACTGATTTCTGACTGGCTTGCATATGATGGCGTCGGCTGTACTTGTTCCGGAATTTTGAGGGTCCTCCTCAGTACCTACTTCTAGGGAAATGAAGATTTTATTAAGATGTGACCGAACCCACTAGGCTGCCTACGTATCCCCTCTTAAACGAGAATCTGGTCAAGCGTATTTTTGTACATTATATGAAGAAATATAATTTATCTAAACATATTATCTCTTGATTGCGTCTAAATTGATAGGTTTTTGCCAAACTTCTTCGTCCATTTTTGCAAGTATGAGTGCTCCTCCTAATAGAACCCTATGAACCATGTAGGGACCGTGCCAGTTGGGTGAAAATTTCCCTTTGGCTTCATCTTGATATGGGAAGATCTGCTTTAACACTAGCTGCCCCGGTGCGAATTGTCTTGGTTTGACCCTTTTGTTGAAAGCTCTGGACACTCTATTCTAATAAAGCTGACCCTGACATACTACATTCATTATTTTTCCATCTATGAGGGCTAGTTGCTCATAGTGGCTCCTTATCCATTCTGCATCACTGAGTTTGGCTTCTTGTATGATCCTTAAGGAAGGAATTTCTACCTCGGCGGGGATGCCAACTTCGGTAACATAAACCAACAAATTGGGAGTTTCCCCAGTTGATGTGTGGACTGTGGTATGATATCCTAATAGGGTGAATGGTAACTTCTCGTGCTATTGCTTGTGATTTTCTACCATTTTCCTTAGTATCTTCTAGATGTTCTTGTTGGAAGCTTCCATAGTTCTGTTCATTTGAGGCCTGTATGATGTTGAATTTTTGTGCTTGATTTTGAAGGTTTCACATATGGGTCTCATTAGATCACTATTGAGATTGGCAGCATTATTTTTGATGATGGACTCGGGAACCCCAAATCGACAAATAATACGATCCCGACAAAATCTGTTACGGCTTTCTTGGTTACAGCTTTGTAAGATGCACCCTCCACCCATTTAGTGAAGTTATAGATAGCCACTAAAATTAAACTGTGCCCTTTTGAAGCAATGGGCTTGATCGGATCGATGACATCCAGTCCCCAGGCAGCAAAAGGCCAAGGTGCACTTGTTGCATTGAGTTCATTTGGTGGTACCCTTATCATATCTGCATGTATTTGGCATTGATGGTATTTCTGGACATACCAGATGCAATCTATTTCCATGGTCATCCTAAAATATCTCTCTCTGAGTAACTCTTTGGCTAGAACAAAACCATTCATGTGTGGTCTGCAGGTTCAAGCATGTATCTCCTCGAGCAATTTGGAAGCCTCTTTTGTGTCAACACACCTTAGTAATCCCAGGTCAGGAGTTCTTCTATAAAGGATTCCTCCGCTTTGGAAGAAGTGATTGGACAACCTCCGTAGTGTGCATTTCTGAGTATGGTTCGCCTGTTCTAGGTATTCTCCTTTTGCCAAATATTCCTTGATATCGTGGAACCAAGGTTTTCCGTCCGTTTCTTCTTCAACATAAGCATAGTAAGCCGGCTGATTTATGGATCTTCACTGGAATGGGATCTCAGAGATCAATGGCCATGATTGGTCGGGGTTCTAGGTCGGGTTAATTAAGTGGATAAGGGACTAGGCTAATGGGTTTGGGTCAGGGGTAATTGGGCTAGGTAAATTGGGGTTGGTCTAGGTCCGAATTTTAATTAGGAAAGGGGATATGTTTTAAATACAATTTAAATTACTAAAATAAATTATAAAAATAATTAATAAATGATAAAAAATGTCATTGGTGCATGAAAATGATTTAAAATAATTACTTAATATTCTAAAAATATAGAAAGTCATTTTCTGTATAGATAATATAATTATGCATATATATGGACTATTATTGCAAAATGTGCAATTCTAGCTATAAAAAATGCAAATGTAATTATTAAAAATGCAGTTAAAATATTTAAGCACTTTATATGCATAAATGATGAGTTTAGATGATTAAATCATCATAAAAATAATACGAGGTATAATTGTTGGATATTTGTATAATAAAAATGCAGAAAATAAATTGATTTAAAACCCTTAAAATTATAGAAATACATGTACACTATTTTGAAGATATATATATGCATATTTAAAAATATATGAGGGAAAAATTGGGTATCAACACTCCTTAGTGTCTTTTTCCAAGTTATCCCAGTAATATCCTACTCCAACAATTGTGCGAATCAAAGACTCGGCGCCGGAGTAGTTTCCACAAGTGCCTTCGTGGATTTCTCGTAAAACATAATCGTTGTCCCTTGGTCCTAAACATACCGCCAATGGTCCTTCGAACGTCCTGGTTGTTATACACCTGTACCAATAGAATTTTTTACCGCAATTAGGAATGTACTATATTGGGGTTTTCTCCTTCTATATAAAGGGGACCCCAATCATTTGTAAGAACCCAATTTGACAGCAATAGAATATTCAACTCTACTTTTCTTATTTACCGTGCTTAACATTTTTTCTTCAGCTTTATTGTCTTTACTTTGTTGTTCATATTTTATTGTTCTTAGCTAACCTCGAGGTCCCCAGGATAATCAAGCTTGAGGCCCCTATCGCTCAAACAACACGGAATTGGTTCACCAATTCTTCTTACTTAAGCTTAAAATTACTTGTACAATCACTAGTATTAGAATATATCACATATCTTTAAAATCACAAATTATATTTAATTGTTACTCACATTTTTTGATATTAACAGTTTGGCACCCACCATGGGGCTAAAGATAATAGTGATTATTTTAGTGCTAGTTTTATGATAACACACGTTATTCTTCACATTTTTTTGTTAAAGATTCTTTGATTTCAGGTTTGGATATGTCTAGCACTCAAAACGCACCTGCTCATGATAGTGAGGGACTTGGAGAAAACAGTGGTATATGGGTCAGTATACCACCCATAAACCCAGAGAGAGTGCCAAACGTGGAGCCAGTTGATATCAGTTTTCATAATGATCGAAACACGCACTCGGTTTGCACAATGCTCGAAACTCAGTACAGGTGGAGGCGCCCAGATTATCAGAATGCAACTTAAGTGTTGACACCTCGAGTATTGTCTCGCCCATTGGCAAAATTAGAGATACTAGAGGGCCCAAGCTTATAGAGACCAATCCTTCTACGAGGAATCCCAACTTAATATGTAAGTATCATGGTACTCACAGGCATAGGACAGAGGATTGCAGACAACTTAGGAAGGAGGTAACCCAATTGTTTAACGAAGGGCATCTTCGTGAATTTCTTATTGACCGGGCTAAGAGCCATTTTTGAGAAAGAGATGCAAATATAAAGAATGAACTCGAAGAGCCTCAACATGTCATTCACATGATCATCGGTAGGGTCGATATCATACAGGGACCTATATTCAAACGTACCAAAGTATCCATCATAAAAGAGAAACAAACTCAGAGCTATGTGCCCGAGGACTCTCTATCGTTCTGCAATGAGAAAGTAGAGGACGTATCCCAGCCTCACAATGATGCCATGGTAATCTCTATTCTTTTAAATAAAGTTCAGGTTAAACGTATTTTAGAGGATCCAAGTAGCTCTGCGAATATAATCAGATCAAGGGTCGTGAAAGAACTCGGCCTGCAAGATCAGATTGTACCTGCGTTGCGAGTGCTGAATGTCTTCAACTTGGCAAGTGAAACAACAAAGGGAGAAATTATCTATCATGCCCCAACCTCGGGAGGCGCGACCGGCGCTCAATCGAGTAAACTCAACTGAGCAAGCCTTATCTAACACTTCCTACCAAACTCTATACGAATAAGGAAACCATGCTTTCATTCATTTGCTTAGATGAGGAAAGATAGTGCATTCTACAAAGTTAGTTCATTTTAAATCACAACATTAATCCGTAATTAAGTTCCCAAGATTACATACAATTACACTTTAGCAAAACAAGAATTTGAATTACATCATAGTTCGTAGACCCATCAAACGCCTGTACATAACCCACACATACGTCTATAGAGCCTCTAAGGAAACCCAAGACATCGATAACAACACCGGCGACAAGGCCCCAGCTATACCTCAAAAGAGACATTTATACCAAAAGGTATGTCATAAAACCCCTTGAAGGAGGAATAGGCTCACCAAGAGTTTGGGATGAGGATGCTCTGCTACACACGATCGACACTATACGCTATGGAGCCACCTACATTCATTTAAAAAAATGTAGCGCCCCCGGCGAAAAGGACATTAGTACCATCGAATAGCACTAGTATGTATAACTAAACACCATCAAATTAGAAAGAACTTTCATACAAGAATATGAAATCACAAGTATAACTCAAAACATTAAACGATCACCACATTATCAAATAAAAGAATCATACAACTTCCACATCACTTTCCCATAGCTTTTAGTTGGGGCATTTCACACTATTCATTATTTGTTCACAATACCACCGCTATCTTGAGCAGAGTCCGATCTCGACCTGATCGGCTAGGTTTCCTCATTTGAGACATATGCTTCAATCACAATCTCATGTTCCTTCTTTCCCAGAATTCATTCACAATACCTTTCCAATACCACCGCTATCTTGAGCGGAGTCTGATCTCGACCTGATCTGCTAGGTCGCCTCATCAAGGCATTGTTCCCTTCTCATAAATCCATTCATTTCTCATATATCATTTCATAGGCACTTGGGGCCACGACTTATCAAATCATTCTTGGCACTAGGCCACATTTTACATCGTTCCCAATTTTCAGTATTAGCTTTGCCAGTTAGGACAGTAGGTGCATGTAAGAGCAATTTAAATTGTAAACATAGATAAGATTTCATGTAGATAGCACAATATGTTCAGCTGCAATCTCAATTTAAGGTCTAAACATTTCTAATACATAATTCATACCTTTTCCCCTTTCAAGCTGTCAAGATAGCACGTTGATTATGTTAGGACGCATTTTTCACACACATAGGGTTACAACACCAACTCATGTAAAACAATAAGCAATGCATAAATTCAACTTTAATCTTGCCATGCCTACACAAATACCGATGAAGCTCAATTTCTAAAAGATAGGGTTTTAGCCATACATACCTCAATAAAGCTTTCCTTATTCCTTGAAAAATTCCGTAACCTTTAGCACTTCGATCTATTGTGTAAGAATTACAAATTAAATCGAGAATTAGAGACGAGATTGAGATTCTAGCCTGTTTTGAGCATACTATCAAACACTAAAGGTGAATTGTGATCTTAGGCCCTTTTGAGAGAAATTTGTATCATTTTATATCCCTCTTGCTTTCTTTTTAGTTTACTACCTCCCAATATTCTGTGGTGCGATATGCATGCAAGAAATTCATCTTATACCCATGAATTACTTCAGTAGTTATCCTTTATTGCTAAGCATAGGAACAAGAGCTGAGGTAAGGAAATATTACCTCTTGGGATGAAGATTTAGGTGCCCTCACTTGATTATCTTCAAAGATTTGGCAAGATTTCATGGGGTAATTTGATGGGAAGCACTTCCCTCTCTAAGACCCTCTCTCTATCTCTCTAAAAGCATCAGGAAATATGCTCAAAATGAGCTATAATAACGAATATATCGATAAGGCGTCGGGTTTAAAATTTAGAAAATTGGAGCCTCGAGTCAAGTCTACGATCGCATTTGCGATCGCAAAGTGGAAATGCGGCCCGCAGAATGGACCGCAAAAGTGCTCCCAAAATCTGAACACACTGCCTGGGTATGGGGCAGAAATGCGGTCCGCATACCCGTTCTGCGGTCGCATAATGCAACGCAAAACTGCCCCTCACAAAAATCCCAAGGGAAATGTGCGGCGACTATGCAGTCCGCATATCGGTTATACGATCGCATACTTGACCGCATAGTTGACCTCAAACTTGACCAACAAACTGACTCACTTTGTAGCGATTATGCGGTCTGCATACCTGATATGCGACCGCATTCTCGACCGCAGAATCGCATATTCTGGAAAACATTATTTCTTGACTTCTTATATCATAGGTCAGTCAAAACTTGGCACCAAGGGATTCATGATCCTACCTTGGCACCACGGGATTCATGGTTCTGACTAGGAAATTCACGGGGCCTTACATTATCTTGTCAGTAAACACATCTGGAACCATATAGAGCACTAGGTTCCATGTCATCAAAGGTAACATGATGTATAACGCATTCCTCGGGAGGCCATGGATACACAACATGAGGGCAGTGTCGTTGACCCTCCATCATATGATGAAGTAGCCGACAGAGGAAGGAATGAAAAAAGTCCACAGAGAAAAGCATGCTGCTAAGGAGATGTTTGTAATCGAGGAAGTGGTGTCGATACTGGAATCCTTGACCTTAGAGAAGTCGAGCCCCAAAGATAAATAGGCGGCTACAATCGCAGCTCCATGTCTAGACGAGAGCAGGATAACAGGTAACAGAAGAAGGAAACTGCCGAGCTCCTTGAACCTTCGTTCTTCCCTAGAAGCCCGATGCTACCAAATCCACCGCTCAAGAGAAAAGTACACCTAAAAACGGAATAACCCCCGAACTCAGGAAAAAACTCATTTAGTTTCTTACTGATAATATGGATTGCATGGTTTGGACCCGTTTAGATATGACATGGATTCCGACAAAAATCACCACACATAGACTGAGCAACAGTCCCAAATTTAAATCAGTAAAACAAAAAGGGAGGCCCCCAGTTTGAAAAACTTCGTATCAACATCCAGTCAATAGGATATAACGAAAGCCTGTATTGACGATATAACTGGTCAGGTCCTTGTGCCCAGAGGACCATTTTGATTCATTTGCAGGAAACAACCAATGTTTTGGGGCAATTCCACACGAAGCTCGATCTAGAGAAACGTGCCTTCGAAATTGGCACGGGAAAATTTCTCGGCTTCATGGTGTCAAAAGGGGTGTCAAAATCATCCCCGACCAAGTCAAGGCTCTCGAAGATATCATGATCACAGATAGTAAGACCTCAAAGTCGTTGGTGGAGGATCTTACAAGCTCGGCACGATAGAAGCTCTCAAAGGCTCGTGATCCTGAAAATACCCATTCTTACATAAAGGCCGTAGCTTTTAAAGCATGCGTTTCACTCTTTTTTCCCTTGGCTCGGATTTTGTCCCAAATGGGTTTTACCGGCAAGGTTTTTAACGAGGAAACAATTATGCACTGCATAAAGAAAACTCAACAATATCTAGGGTTTCTCTTAAATCAACCCTGAATACTAGGGGGCATCACCCTCGGAGGTTATTTTTAATGAAAATACTTCATGCTGAAGAGAACCTTGATAGGAAAACTTTGTAATGGGCCAAACGGTTAGATAAACCGTGTCCATATAGTAGTCAAGCCTCGATAGCAAAACATGTACACATGTACCAATTTTGTTAATATCAATAACACTTGGTGTTTCAAAGAAGTCTACCATTACACGAACTCTACATCCTACGGGAACGGCTTAAGAGACAAATCATAGAAACACCCCGAATACTCGGGAACTATCATCAAAAATTCAGATTAACAAGACCTCAAAGAGGCACCCCCTCAAAACAAAGGCCAAGGCTAATATTCTCGGGGACTAACTTCTCAAAAAAGTTTGGAAAGTTATCGGGAAACAAGTCCAAGTGACATACCCGAAGGCTACAGCCATACTAAAGACTACGACTAAATAATGCGGCTCGGAGACATCCAACTTCTGCTATAAATTAAAGGCCTTACAACACTTTGTAAAAACCAGTTAAATCAGGCTACCCTCGGCAAAAGCAAAATATAAAGATCTTCGATAAATTCAGCCCTTTAAATATCAAAGGGCTTCGATAACATCGGCCTTCAAAAATACATCAAGAGGTATTCGATTATGTTTACAGAAACAAATTTCTAATAAGGTTCCGATATGTTGAACCTTCGAAAAACCAACGGGTGCAAAAAACACATGCTAAGGTAATTAAAATTTTCACTATGTCTTTTAAGCCGAAATGATGAAAAAATTATGTAGACATTTTAAGAGCCCAAGGGCCAACATAAAAGGCCTAAGGGCCGATGTATAAGATCATAAGGGCCAACTTAAAGTGCCTAAGGGCCGATATATAAAACCCTAAGGGCCAACCTCGAAAGGCTTAAGGGCCAAAAACTTATAATTCGAGACTTCGCTATCATTTCAATCCGAACTCGAGGTTCACAATATCCCGAGCTCACAAAAGGTCGATTTAAACTTAGCTAAAAAATTATTACACCTATCGATAAAGATCTAAGGGTTTATAATACCCCGAACCCCAAACCAATCCTCGAATTAATCATTCAAATGAATTTTCCATAAATAAAGGCAATGTTAAATCCAGCACTAACCAAAGACAAATAAAAAGTTCATCTCATATTTCCAAAAGATGATTATCGGAAATATTTACACAAGGGAGGGCTATAAGGAAACAAAATAAAATAACCTAAAACTACTTTAGGATCACATCCTTAGCAGCTGCATCTTCAGGAGTCGCATCTTCAAGAGCCTCATTTCGGGGACTTCATCCCCGTCTCCTTCACTCTTAGATACACTGGATGAAGCATCTTCATCAGAAAGCAGAGCGTCCGCCTCTTCTTCCAAAATCTTCTCCCCTTCAATATCATTTGAATGATCGAAGTCCCGAGCATGTATCTCCTCGAGGGTCATCCTCCAGGATTGTCACCTAGCATGGTCAAGGGTAATTTATAGCTTTGCCTCTTCCACAGAAATGATCTCCTTTGCCCGAGCATTAGCTACTTTGGCATCGGCTCTATACGAAACCATAATTGCCGCAATATCAGATTTGGCCTTGGCCAGCTCAACAGTAGATCTGGATTTAAGCTCCTCAATTTCGAAGCCCCGAGCTAGCCTCTCCTCCTTCATACATCGAAGCTGGCGTTCAATCGAAGCTAACTTATCGTTTAGAGTTTTCTTCTCAAAGTCGAAATTGTCCATACAATGCCTACACCCCAGGGTCTCAGCTACTTTCATCTTAAGCTCCTCCCGAAGCTGCGCCTCCAAATCGACCTTCTGATGAAATTGTGAAATTAAAAGTGTCAGCCGCAAAAATAAACAAATGCGTAACAGACCCTTGGGAGCTATATTACCTTCTCAACATCTCAGCTCGACCTTGGCATGTCTGCGTTAACTCAACTTGTAGATCATTTATCTCCATCTCTTTCATAGCATAGAGGGCTTTGATGACGTCCCTCTCCTCCAAAGTCTTCTTAAGCTTAGCTTCACATCGAGCAAGATTGGCTTGGGACTTGGAAAATGCCCTTTTATGGAGCACCATAGCCTTCATGAAAAAGGAGGAAAAATAGATTCAGAACAGCTAAAACAAAGGCTCTGGCATAATTCACTTATTTAATGAGTCTACGAGCCTCGTAAAAAATGAAAGAATCACCGGGGACGGGGCCATCTTCAAGCCATGTGAGACATCCTCAAAATATGTCATGCCCTTCATGGCTTGCTTCTACTTCAGAAGACCTCATATCCTGAGCATCTCGGATTTGTCCCTCGGAAAACTTGGGGCCAAGAGGTAAATCATACATGTTGATCACCCCAAGTGATCCACTCGGGGAATTCTCTTTTATTTGAAGAGGCTTGGGGTCAGGTCGTTCAGCCTCCTCCTCCAAATGATATCATAAGTGAGGCACCTTCTTTTAGATGATGGTTCGAGGACTTTGTTTATACTCCCTTCGGAGATTTCTTTAGCTTGGGAGTGAGCCACATCAACCGCTATTGGCTCGATGGGCTTCGAAGCATCGTCATTTTTTCTTTCACGGGTTACCAGTAGGCAGTCATCATCTTCTTTATCCTCTTAATCCTGAAGGTGTTGGGTGTTTCCAGAGATAAGGTCTCTGTATTGGCCTTAGGCCTTCGAGCCACACTCTTCTTTGGCTTCGGGGGATTTTCCAGATAAGGTGTTGGGTGTTTCCAGATCACTCTCTCCTTTTTCTTTCTTTAGAAAGCTTCGGAACCTCCACTTCATCAGTAGGGGCCAGTCGCAAATCAATGGCATCTCCAAGACCTACATGAAATCGAGGTCAGTATCCCGTAACAGAAGCACAAGAATACAAATAAGAGAACTCACCATGGTTGGCCTCCCATCGACCCTTGGCCAGATCACACTAGCAATACTCCTAGTAAGAGGAAGCGGAGGCCATCTTTCGGTCCCAGCCCTCGATGTTCGGGACCCCAACAGGAAACCAAGTAGTGGCTGCACCATCATAAAAGGGGTTAGACCGATGAAAAATATAAAGCTAGGGGAAAAAAAAGAATGCAGGGTATAAACCTGTTGCGTACTCACATTTCATGTTCCACTCCTCGGGGAATGACAACCAATCAGCAGGAATCAAATCTGAGGTCCTGACTCGGACAAACCGGCTCATCCACCCATGGTCATTATCCTCATCGATACTAGAGAAGAGAGATCTTAATGACTGACATTGCAATTTTATCAAGCCCCCATGATAAAGTCGGGGATAGTACAGTCTGATCAGATGATCGAGTGTAAAAGACATCCCCTTGATTTGGCTCGAAAAGAACCTGATTAAGTAGACAATTATCCAGAAAGATAGGTAGATCTGGCCGAGCGTCACTCTGTATCATTGGCAAAAGTCAAGGATAACACGATCTATGGGACCCTGACCGGAAATGCAGAGCCCAACGTAAATGGGTAGGTATATATGCTCAAGTACCCCACTTTATATGTGGTGATGTCCTCCTCGGATGATGGAATCACTATTTCTGTTATTATCCCATTTGAAATCCTGCTTTACTTTCTTGAGCTCTGCCTTGGTCACCAAACAAACATATCGAAACATGGGCTCGCATCGGCCTGGTGTCGGAAAAGGTTTTTCGATTTTGAAATCGGATGTTATTTGGCATGTCGGGGAGATGCACTCCTCGATATGAGGAGTCACTACCGGCTTACTCTTGGTAGATCAAGATGATAAAGAAGCTTTTTCTTATTGAAAAACTGGTTTTGAGGTTTTAGCCATCAAAGTATGGAAGATCCTAGAAAATGAATGAATGTTGATAGTGAAAAGGAGGGAGAGCTCAAGAAAATTAAAAAAGGCTAATGAGACGTTAAGAACAATATAAGAATAAAGTTTGTGACGTTATGAAATTTTTCTATTTATGGAGGTCATTTAGGAGTGTTGGGGAAGCCAAAAGGTCGACCATCTACTGCCTCCAATTAATGATTTTGGGAATTGCACAAAAAGTAACTTTTTAGTCAATTCAACCGCTGATGTCATGATATTGGCACCAGGATCAAGGCATCAAGGATTAATTCGTCAAAAATCATCAATGGCTGCCAATAAGTCGAGTTCGAGCAAAATATTCGCTTGATTACTAAAACCAAGGGCTATCCAAGTTTGAGGAATTTCTTACTCGAAGACTGTGAAAAGGCCTAAGGGTTATCCTTATTGCAAGTTCGAGCAAATGCCCGCTCGAATGTAAAATCCCAAGGGCAACCCGAATTGTAGATGTTTCCCACTCAGGGACTGCAAGAAAATCTAAGGATTTACCTCATCTCAAGATTTCACTCTCAACTAACTCGGGCTCGAGAATCTCGACGTTCTGAGTTCAAATTTAATCTCACCTCGAGGATTAACAAGAACCTCGAGGGGTATTGTATTGATCAATTGAAAACCGAAGGGTTTGTTATGTACTAAGCTCGATATTTGGGCAAATCACTGAAATCATAAAATCAAGTCTTTTACGAATAACAGTAGAATAAAATTCAACATGGGCTGAAAGGGATACAGAAGGATCCTTTTATACTTCCAAGAAATGATTACAATGTATAACTACGACACCCCCAAAAGGTACTTACACAGGAACAAAGAAGCAAACAACAAGTGCCAAAGATCCTAATTCACTTCTAACTCCACGACCTAGAGCACATCGTAACCGGAAATCCTCTTCCCGGGGGCGCCATTTCTGATCTTTGGAAATGTTTGCTAGAAGGCCCTCGATAAATGTAATTATATCTCTAGTCACCGAGATTGAGCATTCCGTTGATGTTTTGGGCCATAATACATTAAGAAAAAACAAGAAAAAGGAAAACATTAAGATGGGTTGCAAGACGCATGAGCAACAATCCAAGAGTGTTCATCCTCGAAACTCTGTCCCGGTGTGGGATGCAAAAGTTAGTAGATGATAGTGACACCTCATTCCATGGAAAACAAAAGGAATGAAGCACCACACCAGGTTGAAGTTAAGAGAGATGAGCAGTAGTGTAAAGTTCACATATCTTCTGATATGGGAAGGATTTGGAGCCCTTCTCTCGTTGTATCGAGCCAAAGCTTTGAAAAAGGAAGCCTTGGCGTAACTGGTAAAGTTGCTGCCATGTGACCTTGTGGTCATAGATTTGAACCATAGAAATAGGTGATTAGAGGAAGAGATAAAGAAGGTAAAGGGCTAAAAGTGGATGAGGAAGGAATAAATGTAGTTTTTTTTCAGCCAAGTAACCCCTTATTTATAGAAGTCGATGACGGGACCAACGGTCCAAGTGGCCGACAAAAGCTGAAACGTATTTGATGTTTTGGGGAAGTATGCTGACGTGACATTTCCGATCACTTCAAGCGCCTAAGTCACGAGCATGACGTCATCACCAGAGGTCCGAGTAAATCGAGGTTCAAATCGTTTCTTATCATCTTATTCTAAGAAACACGGGGACTATTTGTATACGGTCAAAATCAAGGAGCCTAATTTCAAAGTCTCAAATGGGGCTATGTGTCCGAGTCTGGGTGACTCAAAGCGGAGGTCAGACCCAGCTGAAGGACACACACCTCGAGGAGGCAGACCAAAGGCCTGGCACGATCTATAGCGAGGGAAGAAAAATATTGAAGAGAATCAAGAGAAAGTGGGAATATTTCAAGGACATATGAACATGGACATAAATTAAAGGATAAGATGTGTAGGAAATGGTATAGGCCTGTACCAGGTTGTTGTACACATGTACCAATAGAATTCTTTTACCGCAATTAGGAATGTACTATATTGAAGTTTTCTCTTCCTATATAAAGGGGACCCTAATCATTTATAAGAACCTAATTTGACAGCAATAGAACATTCCACTCTGCTTTTCTTGTTTACCATGCTCAACATTTGTTCTTCAGCTTTATTCTCTTTACTTCGTTGTTCATGTTTTATTATTCTTAGCCGACCTCAAGGTTCCTGGGACAATCAAACTCGAGGCCCCTATCGCTCCAAGAACACAGATTTGGTTCACCAATTTTTCTTACTTATGATTAAAATTACATGTACAATCACTAGTATTAGAATATATCACATATCTTTAAAACCATAAATTATCTCTAATTGTTACACACATTTTTTAGGTAAACAAAATTCTAACACTCAGTCATTTGGAAACTTCAAATTCAACCACCCAACTCATGGAAAACCCCAAATAATACTCCACAACTCAGAGGCTTCAAATTGAACCATCCTGTTACATAGATACTCTCGAAATAAAAGTTTGTCGGCAGCCCATCAATTCCTTTTCATGTATTTTATTTCATGCTTTATACATAATGACCTATCATGTTTACTTCACAATATATTAGGTATATTTATGTTTTATTTTTCGCAGGTCAAACCCTACAATGTGGAACTATTTCTAAGTACCAAATTGGGACATACCTCGAATAAGGGATATCAAACTCATAATCAAGGGAAAGATCCAATCTCAAACTATGCTTGATCGACAAAATCTAATCATCAAAATCATTCAAGTGATTATTCTGTATATCTCATAATCTCTCTGTCTTGTAGTGTCATCATAACACAACAGTTGGGTAATCCTTGCAAGCAAAGTTTTCCTTGTCTTTACTTTCGAAGTACACTTAACCTGATTTCTACTTTACCATATAGTTATGTTTACCGTGAAAATGGTAATAACAATTAAATTTGATTATGGTACATGATCTATTTTTATGCTAGTTGTCAAACAGTTGATGCTATGTATGCGAGACTTAGAAACAAAATGAGAGTCAAGGATAGGGTGATAATAAAATTGATAGGTTAACAATCGAGGCCTCGAGCTTGTCAATTCGGGGGCCTCGAGGTCGATTCCGAAGCTCGGCTGTGAACTATCGAAGGCAGTTGAAGAGCAACTAACAATTATAATTAAATCAACAGAGGCTCTTTATGGCCAATTATAAGTAATAAATGAAGAACAATAATGAAGATAATAAATGGAAGCAACGATATCAAGAGAATATGTTAGAGAGCAGAGAGAATATTTTTGTATATTTCGTGTGGAGAAACTGAAGCAAGAGGGATCTACAAAAATTAAAATGGTCCCCTTTATATAGGAGGGGAATCCCAACATAGTACAAAATACATTAATTACAAAGAAGCGGAGATGGGACAGCCAGATGACACCCTGTTTCAGGGTTAGGGCAGTCCACTAGGCTCTGTCAGTCCTAGCCGTGTACCTTTGGGAACTCCCCATTTCTACCATAGCTGCAGCCAACATCGTCCCAAGTTCGGGCATCGACGAACCTCGAGGGAAGAAGCTCGACTATAGCCTTGTAGCCTCGAGTCTTCGAGATGATCTTCTAAGGTGCCTCGATGACGAGGAATTGGACCCTCAGATTCCACCATTTACAGATAGTCCCCGCATTTCTTATTGAGGAGCGACAAGAAACGATTCTCACACCCAACTCTTCAGGCTTCCTGTGAAGACGTCATACCGATGATATTATACTTATGGCGTAAGCCTTCATGATACTCAAGACATCCCATGGACCTGTCTTTTCAGCGTCATTCAATGCACTGCCAATTCCCATTCTTCAAAGCAACAGTATCACCATCGATCCAGTTTCCAATGACACATTGATTGCACCTGCCGATCTACCGATCCATCTTTCAAAGGCATTGATGGCGTTGTTGGCCATACAATCACCCCCTATAAATGGGGGCCATTTGGTACTATCTCTTTATCCAAGTGTCTTTCAACATATTTCCATCCCTTTTTTCCCATTATCCCCCTCCATTGCTATCCACCATGTTTGGGTCTATGGCCTTAAGGTTATATGAAGGCATTCTCATCAGCCATGCCATGAACCTCTGTCTGGGCTTTCCCATGCCGAGCAAGATTATACTGTCTTGTCGTGGTTGTTGTTGGTTCGAGGTGATGAGATAATGGGGCCGACATCTTTCGAATTAGGAGGACGTTTGGACTCTACGCCGCTGCTCGGGAGAGCATTCGGACTATACACCGCTGCTCACTCTCCTACCCTAGCCTGGTGTGGCACTTCATTCACTGGGTTTTCCAAGGGATAAAATGGCACAACCGGCCATTAAACATGCACGACTCAATGTCCCTGAAGGCGGACTCGGAGCGGCCGTGCAAGTAGGGTTGATGCCCGCCGAATCTTCAACCTCTGGCTTCGGCGGGCTATGTCTCTTGTTTCTGCTTCTTTTGCGTCACTTTCCTATTCTTCATCTTCCCACCTTCCTCTTCTTCATCTTCCCACCTTCCTCTTCTTCATTTTTTCCCTCAGAGATATTATTCTGGCGGACCGAAATTCAAACCCCAGAGGAGGTGGCAGTCGAAGATAGTACCGCCGAGGATGCATGCCTGAGGAGATGATCCTCGAAGATAATGCTGCTGAGGGATCACCTTTAAGAGTAGGCTAGGCTTTAAGCTTTTGCTACATGTGTACTTTTTTCACTTCTTCATTTCTGTGTGAGGTCCCTTCGTGGGCTTTTGTAATCATATGTAAGGACCCCTTGTGGGTTTTTGTAATTGAATTTTTATGAATACAAAGATCTTTCTTCAATTTTGTCTTCGATGCTTGCTGTATTCCCTTTTATTTACATTTACGGAGACTCTGAATGTATGACTCTACCGATTATGCCAATTTCGAGCCCAGATGTGAGTGTTTTTTGCTAATTTTTTATTTATTAGTACGACCTCCCATGGAAACTTTCGTCGTCCCTTGGATTAAACCTGGGTTGGACCGATAACCTCGGGTCGTCGAGACCCTTACTTCGAGTTGAACGAAAGTAACGCTTCAAGCCCTGAGACTATGATTTATAATCATTGAGGGGAAATTTGCTCGAAGGACCGAGGATAGAAACTGCCTTTGAGCTTAGCGTAGATAGCCTTAAGGCATTGTAGATGGATACCGAATGATGGTCTGCCCGAATTTAGATGGCTCCTTAAGACCAAGGTCATATAGGTTGAGCTTAAATGCTTATTTTTTTTGAACTTAACAACTCTTTGACGGAGGTCCTCAGGACTTGTAATGATATTATTGGCTTCCTACAACCTAACTTTTTTTTGATGGAGGTCCTTAAGGTTGGGTACCACCTCACGACTGGCGATGATGTCGTTGGATTTTTAGATCCTAACTTATTTTTGATGGAGGTACTCGAGGTCGGGTACCACCATGAGACTGGTGATGATGCCATTGGATTCATTTTTATAGAGGTCCTCGAGGTCGGGTGCCGCCTCAGGACTGGAGATGATGCCGTTGGCTTTTTAGAGCCTAAATTTTCTTTGATGAAGGTCCTCGAGGTCGGATACCACCTCGGGACTGGCGATGATGTCGTTGGCTTCTTAGAGCCTAACTTCTTTTTGATGGGGGTCCTCGAGGTCGGGTACCACCTCGGGACTTGCGGTGATGCGGGGATTCTCATTCCCAAAACATTATATGGCGTTGCCTAATGTACAATATTGCTGCAAAGCTATCGAGGCGGTTTCGCCACCGTAACTTCCCGAAGTGACATCGATCAGGGTTTTCGATCTGCTTCTGAGGCAGGCGGACCGTTGCCGTTTTTTCCATAAACATAGGGTTATTTCTGCTCTTTTGGAGATCCCACCATTTTAAGTAGTTACCCTTATTTTTCCCCATTAAGTCTTTCATTACTTCAGTACTAACGTACTCGCATAGATTCCTACTTTAGTTCTCTAATTTTGCCATAGCCATGACTACTGTATCGGGGTCTGTCCAGCAAAGAGGGTGGAGATCCGCCTCCGACATTCAAGACCAATGAGTGTATACCTTGAAGATTACCTCTTTGATAGAAAAAGAGCATCTTGGGTTAGCGAGAAAAGTCTGCGGTTGGGGAAAGAAAGTAGTGCTATAGATACTTTCTCTTAATGAGGGCATCACGGATTGTGCCAATGGATTCTTGACTGTGTACAAGTACCCCTTCACACTGGGCCCCCTTGATAAGGTTGTGCTTGAATTCTGTTTAATGTATCGGGTTACCTTGGCGCAAATCCACCCGTCATTTTGCGAATAGTGTTGATGATGAGACTTTTTGCGGAGAAGGCGGGGCTTGAATTTACGCTCAGTCATCTTATTAGGTTATACAGGCCCTTTCACCATCGAGGTCTGCTAACCTTGCAATGCCGGTCAACCAAACTCTTTATTGATGATGATGAGGAATATGGAGATCGGGAGTGGATAAGTCAATTCATCTGAGTCCGGACCGCTAAAATTATTCCGGTGGAGATCATGCCATTCCCTAAGGAATAGAATTATACACGTAAGTGGTACATTGTATGCCTTCTCAGTTTTGCTTATGGAGAAGGATGGTTTCATAACAGTGTCTTCTTTTCCTTTTCTGCAGCGGTTTCATAGGCGCCGGGCGATGTTCCTGATCTGCGGGATTGGGTTCGGAAGTTGGAGACCCACCCGACCTGTGATGAGCGCAAGTGGCGAGCTTTGTCCCCGGGCAGATTGGAAGCAAAACATCGTGGTGAGTATTGTGTTATTTTTTCCTTTACCTTCCTTCATTTGGGGAGGTATTTTTTCTTTATACATATTAATCTCGTTGTTGTAGGCATCAGAAAGCCTTTCGAGGTGTGGTCGAACCCCTCTGGAGTGGGGGAAGGGTTGCCAGCTTCCGAGATGACGAACGACAACGATAAGCGAGAGATGCTTTTACAGGACGATGGCGCTCAATGAAAGGTAAAATGGGACCAGGGCTTTGGAGCGGAAACATCGTCCGAGCCTACCGCTTCTGTGATTCCTTGTTCTGGAAAGATGGTTTCTCCATTTCTGTCGCCTTCTTTTTCCTTTGACAGTACTTCGAGGGATACTAGAAACCCGGGGTCGCATACATGGAGTGACTGTGCCTCGACCAGAGTCGACTCTTTCAAAGCTGAGGGAACTAGGTTGACAGATGTGCACTCGGCCTTTGATGAATCACAGTGGCTTCATTTCGTGGTGAGTTTCGGGACAGGCCTTTCGAGCTTTGCGTCTTCCCTTCCTTATTGGGTTTTCTTATGCATGCCTTCGACAATCTTATGTCTGGGCCGATTTGTCGTGAAGCTGGGTTGTGGAAAGCTCTGGATGAGGAGAGATCTATTTGGATCCTTTGCAATGAAAAGGAAGTCGAGTTGGAATACTTGCAGTATGAGGTGAGCCGGAGCTTCAGTTACAAGAGCTACTTGAAGGAGTATGTAATGTTCTGTCCCGGGCGAACGTGCATTCCACCTTCTAGCTTCTAAGGCTAATGCTTTGTTTGTTTCAATTGCAGAAAAAGATGGAGGCCCTGGAGCACCTTTGGGATGAAGCTGGCCAAGCCAAGTGTGAGCATGATGAGCTAAACGCTCGGGCGTAGGCTAAGACTTTAGAGGGGAAGGGTGCTCTGGCTAGAGTTTCCGCTTTTGAGGCTCAACATAGCTTAGCTCGTGATAACGCTTTAGTTCAAACATATATGATTATGAAGCTCGAGTCCGATCTTTCGAAGGTTAGGGCTGAGATTGTTGATGCCAGGGCTAAAGTCGTAATGGGCCAAACTAAGGCCGACAGGGAGGTGGCGATCTATTTAAAGGACTCAACTGATGCTTAATCTGAGCAGAGAATGATCCTCGACCGCGAAGAGAGGATCAAAAAATATGCTCGTTGCAAGTCTCAAAGAAAGACCCTCGAGGAGATCTGTGTTAGGGTTTTTTCCCTCTTGGAAGAGTTGGTGCGAGCGAGGGCAGACGAGGGAGATGCTCGGCTACTTCTATCTTACACCAAAGAGAAGCAAAGATGAGGCCGGTAGGCTGTAGTCCCCGAGGGACATTTATTTTTGTGTATAGTATTTTTATAGTATGCTGTAGATGGATATTGCGTTTTTTGGTATGTATGTATAAAAGAAAACCTTGTGGCTTTATTACTTCTGTATCTCTTTCTGTCTTCAAATTTGGCCAGGTATACTTATCTTTGAGTTGGTAGGAATCTTTAGATTCGTGATTTGGCCATGGGGCTTATTAGGCTGGCTCGTAGCCTCTTACGCGCTTGGTCGATGCGACCTTTTATGTGGGCTGGCGACAATGGCTCTTACGTCTTGGGTCGAAGCGACCTTTTAGGCATATCCAGTTAACTATTTTGGGTATAATCTCTAAATCGGGTTTCGACTCGAGCTCATTCAACCCTCAAGTTTTTGGATTTGTGTGGCCTGGCAACAGTGGCTCTAACGCCTTGGGCCGTTGTGGCCTTTTATGCGGGCTGGCGATAATGGCTCTTACGCCTTGGGTCGAAGCGACCTTTTAGGCATATCCGGTTAACTATTTTGGGTACAGCCTCTAAATCGGGTTTTGACTCGAGCTCATTCGACCCTCAAGTTTTTGGATTTGCGTGGGCTTGTGACAATTGCTCTTACGCCTTGGGCCGTTGTGGCCTTTTATGCAGGCTAGCGACAATGGATCTTACCCCTTGGGTCAAAGAGACCTTTTATTTGGCATTATTTTTCCCTCGTTAAGGACCTTTTTTAGATACTTTTTGCCCGATTCTTCGACGGTTCAATGAAAAACCTCGATAACGAATCGTTATGTGGCGATGATTGAGCACCTCGAAAGGTTTGGCTCGGAGGCTGAGTATATCGAAGACTGTAATTTGGAGCTGACATGGTCGAAGCTCATTTGCCTATGCCGAGGGTTGCCTATTTAACCGGTTCTTTTCAAAGTAGATTTGATGTAATTGAAGGCTTGTGATTTTGTAGCGACGGTCGGGCGTCCCCGTATCGCATTAGTTTGGCTGGTACAAGCTTATGACCGTAGTCATTTGTGCTTGGCCATAGCCATTTTTAATCCTGAATGAAGTAGTTTAGGCGTCTATATCGAGGGTATGCCATTTAGGGGTCTTACAAGTTCGATATATAGCCATAAACTTTGAGATCGGGTTTATGCCTTTAGTAAGGTCTTACAAAATTTTCATGGCTTTGAGGTCTTACAGTTTGTAGACACTTGGTACAAGTATGGTTCATGCCTTGCTTGAGGTCTTACAGAGACTGTTGCTGCCTTATGTAGGTCTTTCGATATCGAGTAAGCCCGCTCGGGGTCTTATGGCCTAGGGTTTTTTAAATGAATGGTGACTGGCAATAGTCCCCGAGTCGTTGAGGGTTTCCTTGATCGGGAGCCGTTACTTGAACACATGGTGTCGCCTCATTGAGGGATTACAATTTCGGAGATTCAAACCATGAGGTCGTGCGATTTTTGAGATTTTGACGCCAGTCCTTCAGTGTTCGAGACACTTTCGGCCTTAGAGACATTTTGTGGTTTTCATGTTGCCTTGTTGAGGGCTTATGAGTTTGGAGTCCCGACTCGGAGGTCGTTTAGACATTGAATAGTTGACACTAGTCCCCGAGTGTTCGGGACATTTTCGATGGAGGAATCGTTTTTGCGAAAATGTTGAGTTTCTTTTTGGAGTGTGAGATGCTTTTGCAAAAGGTACTCTTTGATTACTTGGTAGAAGAATACATTTTTCCGCCATCAGGTCCCGACTATACTGACACTGTTCGTTCGACTATTTGGCTCGGTACACCATTTTCCTATTGAGACATTATTTGGTGTTTCTTGGCTTTTCCGAGTGGGCGGCCATCCTAGGGATGCCCCCAGTGTTCAAGGTTGATTCTAAAAGAAGCCTCGAATAGTTGTTGAGTCTCCCTTAGGTAGTATGTAGGTGTTGCCTCATTAAAAACCTTGCCAGTAAAACCCTTTTTGGAACAAATGCTCGGTCGAAGGAAAAGAGTGCAACGAATGCTTTAAAATCATAAGGTCTTCGAGCTAGGTCAGTGCTTTGACTGCTTCGGTCGGGCGCCTGTATAAGGGTTAGTATGAAATATAAAATGAAAAGGGAGATGGTTGTACCTTAGGGTGGGATGTGTCGGCGATATTTCAAGGTCCGATATGTTCCTATCGCTTGTGATGAGGAAGCAGTATGGTTCTTTGCTTTGTTTAATCGGGATTGGCTGAAGATGTAGTTTGATTACATTTTGGCTCTTTTGAGAGTGGAGGTACTGGTGCCGGTGCCACGTCGTGCACCGCGAACATTTCCCTTGCCGCATGTTGTTCCCCATAGACGGTTTTAACCCCATCATTTGTAGGGAATTTCATCATTTGGTGGAGGGTGGATGGTACTGCTCTCATGCAGTGTATCCATGGCCTCTCGAATAAGGCGTTGTACCTCATGTCTCCTTCAATGACATGTAATTTGACATTCTGGGTTGTGCCAACCACATTGACTGGGAGGGTGATTTCTCCTTTCGTCATTTCACTTGCCATGTTGAATCTGTTGAGGACTCGAGTGGCGGGCATGATTTGGTCAAGTAGTTAGAGCTGCTCTATTACCCTCGACTTGATAATGTTGGTGGAGCTATCTGGGTCCACGAGTACACATTTTATTTGAAATGTATTTACAAGGAAAGAGATTTCTAGTGCGTCATTGTGAGGTTGAGACAAGGTCTCAGTGTCCTCTTAGATGAACGTGAGGGCATCCTCCGGTATGTACCCCCGGGTTTGCTTTTCTTTGGTAATGGATATTTTTGTCCTTCTAATCAGGGGCTCCTGTGGGGCATCGATGCATCCCAAGATCATGTGGATGACATGTTGCGGCTTATTCGTTTAATTCTTCTTGGCTGCCTCTCTTTCCCAAAATTGATTCTTGGCCCAGTCGCTTAAGAATTCTTAAAGGTGACCCTTATTGAATAGTCTGGCTACTTCTTCTCAGAGCTGGTGGAAATCCTCGATACTGTGACCGTGCATGTTGTGGAATTCACATACTAAGTTATGATTCCTTTGTGAAGGATCTGATTGTACAGGCCTGGGCCATCTGGCGTCTCTAATTTTGTTGATGGCAAACACGATGCCTAACACTTCGACGTTGAAGTTATATTCTGATAAACGAGGTTCCTTTGTTGGACCTGCATTCCTATCGAACCTAGCCCTGTTGATAAGTCCCCGAGGACTTTTTTCCTCGGTATATCCTTCGATCATTGCGAGGTGGGTTACGCCTCGAGGCATTCCTTTTGTCTTCAGTGTATGGATGATATCTTTCTTTTTTTTTGGCTTGGGCTCCTTTGCCAGAAACCTACTTGGGTAAACCGAGCCTGCGGGGGCTCCTAATTGGTCGTCCTCGACCCTAATCTTTGATTGATATCGGTTATGGACGTCTGACTAGGTCACATCAGGATACTTGACCAAATGCTATTTCAGCTGCTTCGAAGCCACCGAGCTTCGCTCATTCAGACCTTGAGTGAAGGCATGTACTGCCCAGTCATCAGAGACCGGTGTTAGTTCCATTCGTTCCATTTGAAAGTGAGATACAAATTCTCGCAGCATCTGGTTCTCCCTTTGCTTGATTTTGAAGACGTCCGATTTCCTTGTGGCCACTTTGATGGCCCCGGCATGCGCCTTTATGAAAGAATCTGCCAGCATGGTGAATGAGTCTATGGAGTTAGGAGCTAGGTTGTGATAGCACATCATGGTTCCTCTTGAGAGCATTTTCCCAAACTTCTTTAGCAAGACGGGCTCGATCTCATCATCATTTAGGTCGTTGCCCTTCACTGCACAAGTGTATGCGGTGACATGCTCGTTGAGGTCTGAGGTTCCGTTGTATTTCAGAAGGTTTGTCATTCTGAAATTCTTTGGAATGGATAACGGGGACGCTTCCTGTGGGAACGCCTTCTGTATGAACTTCTTCGAGTCCACACCTTTCAAGATCAGGGGCACTCTGAGAATTTGGTTGACCCTAGAGTTGTAAGTTTTGACCTTCTTATCGTTGGCTTCTATCATTTTCTCGCCCGATTTGATCCTTCTGGTGAGGTCCTCGAGCATCTTTATGATGACAAGATCGGCTATCGACCCGTTATTGCTCGATCTCTCTGGTACCTAATCGGCTGGGGGAGCTTTCCTCGGTGCTACCGTGCTAGGAGTCTTTTGGTGACTTTGCAGCTGAGCAATAGCTAGCTGTTGTGCCTGCAACATTTCAAAAATAACATGAAGGCTAACCTCCCTTTCTTCCCTAGTTGGGGCTTTCTGAGCTTCTTGTTGATCTCCTAGGTGCACACTCCTGTCAGTCTGGGAGCTTATGTCAATGTGTTGGGCATTGCACGAGACCGCCTCCACGGGGATTAGTTCTGGTGCATTCCCAGGATTTCGTGGTGGCTCACCAACATCTAAAAAACCCACACCATTCTCTTAGTGGTCCTCAAGATAGTTGTTTTCACCTCCAATTACTGAGTTAGACATTTCGACCTGAAATCGAAGATCTTGGACAAGAAAACACATGAAAGATAACTTGCGTTATGTAGTAAAACCAGCATGAAAATAATCACTATTATTTTTAGCCCCATGGTGGACCCCAAACTATTTACCGTGAAAATGGTAATAACAATGAAATTTGATTATGGGACTCTAAAAATACATGATCTATTTTTATGCTAGTTGCCAAGCAGTTGATGCTACGTATGTGAGACTTAGAAATGAAATAAGAGTCAAGGATAGGGTGATAATCAAACAGATAGGTTAACAATCGAGGCCTCGAGCTTGTCGATTTGGGGGCCTCGAGGTTGATTCTGGAGCTCGGCTGTGAGCCATTGAAGTCAGTTGAAGAGCGACTAACAATTATAATAAAATCAGCGGAGGCTCTTTATAGCCAATGATAAGTAATAAATGAAGAAGAATAATGAAGATAATAAATGGAAGCAACGATATCAAGAGAATATGTTAGAGAGTAGAGAGAAACACACTAGGCTCTGTCAAGGATACCCTTTATATAGGAGGGGAATCCCAACATAGTACAAAATACATTAATGACCAAAAAGTGGAGATGGGATAGCCAGATGACACCCTATTTCAGAGTTAGGGTAGTCCACTAGGCTCTGTCAGTCCTAGCCATGTTCCTTGGGAACTCCCCATTTCTACCGTAGTCGCGGCCAATATTGTTCCAAGGTAGGGCGTCGACGATCCTCGAGGGAAGAAACTCGACTATAGCCTTGTAGCCTCGAGGCTTCGAGATGATCTTCTAAGGTGCCTCAATGATGAGGAATTGGACCCTTAGATTTCACAGTATACAAGGTAGCTCAGACCCGAGCATGGTCCTATCCATTCTATTTGTGCAGACAATGTATGACATACCTTCTATCTGCGACATACAAGCGATATCTTTCTTTGTTTAGCATCGGTTTCTTTGCCAAGAGCCTGCTAGGGTATACTGAGCCCGAAGGGGCTCCCAGCTGGTCAATCACAACCCTGATTTGCGGCTGGTGTCAGATGTTGGTGTCAGACCTATTCTTGGCTGGATACCCGATCAAGTTCTTTTTCAACTTCCTTGAAATCATTGCGCTTTGTTTGTTAGGCTTTGAGTGAAGGCCTGCACCGCCCAGTCGTCTGAGACCGGGGGTAGTTTCGTTCGTTCCATTTGGGAACGAGATGCGAATTCTTTAAGCATTTTATTCACCCCTTTTTAATCTCGGATGAGTCGGGCTTTCTCGTCATTGCTTCGATAGCACTGCCGTGTGCCTTTATGAAGGAATCCGCCAGTATTGTAAGTGAGTTTATGGGATTGGGAGCTAGGCTATGATGCCACATCATGGCCCCCTTCGAGAGCGTTTCTTCGAACCTCTTCAATAAGAAAGACTCAATCTCATCGTGTTTTGTGTCATTGCCTTTCACCGCGCACGTATAGGCAGTGATGTGTTCGTTGGGATCTGAGGTTCCACTGCACTTTGTGTGTTTTGTCATTCCAGACTTCTTTGGAATGGGTTTCTGGGCCGCTTCGGGGAACGACCTTTGTATGAACTTCTTCGAATCCACGACATTGAGTACCGGGGGTGCACCCAGGATCTGGACGACACTAGAGTTATAGGTCTCGACCTTCTTGTCGTTGGCTGCTATCATTTTCTCGCCCAATTCGATCCTTTTGGTGAGATCCTCAAGCATTTTTACTATGGTAGGGTCGGTTATCGATCCGTTATTGCTCAATCTCCTAGGTACCTGTTCGGCTGCGGGAGCTGTTTTCGGTGCTACTATGCTGGGAGTCTTCGGGTGGTTTTGCAACTGAGCAATAGCCAACTGTTGTGCCTGCAACATTTCAAAAATAATATAAAGACTAAATTCCTGTTCTTACCGAGCTGGGATTTTTTGGTCTTCTTATTGGTCGACATTCCATATGCTCCTCTCGGTGTGTGAGGTTTTGTTGACCTGCTGTGCGTCCTACGAATCCGCGTTCGCTGAAATCGGTCCGGGCACATTATCGGGATTCTGCGGTGGCGCACCGACGACTGGAACAGCCACATCATTTTCCCCGTGGTTTCTAAGGTCGTCATTTTCGACTCTGTTTATTGAGACTGACATTTTGTGCTGAAATCAAAAGATCTTGGACAAGAAGAAGTGTGAAAGATAACTTGCATTATGTAATGAAACCAGCAAGAAAATAATCACTATTATTTTTAGCCCCACTATGGGCGCCAAACTGTTTATCGTGAAAATGGTAATAACAATGAAATTTGATTATGGGACTCTAAAAATACGTGATCTATTTTTTATGCTAGTTGTTAGAGTAGTTGATGCTAGGCGTATGAAGTTTAATGACAAAGTACAAGCTAAAACGGGGCAGTAATCAAACCGAGGGGCTTGCTACCCGAGCTTCAGACTGATCGAGGAAAGGACTTAAGGTTGATACCCGGCTCGAGCTCGAGATATCGGGGGTAGCCGGGAAGGGAATAACAGTTAGGATATAATTAAAGAAGGCTCTTTATGGCCAATATCAAACAATAAAAGAAGAAGAAGTATGAAAGCAATAAATGAAAAGAGTCGCCTCGAGCGAGTAAGTTAGAGAGAAAAGAGAGAGAGAATTATTATTGATCTTGTGTAGAGTGGTTGGGTCAATAGCAACCAAGAGTTACAAAGTGATGGGGATTATCTTTATATAGGAGTGGTATCCTTTTATAGTACAACGTATATTAATTGTAAAATAATGGAGATGGGACAGCTAGACGCGATGCCTCGATACAGGATCTGGGTAGGCCGGCTTTGTCAGACTTAGTCGTGTGCCTTGGGAATTCCCTATTTTGCTCTAGCCTCGTCTTCTTCTTCTTTGAGTCGGTCCTCAACGAGCTCCGTTGGAGGGAAATCGGTCGCAACTCTACATCGTCGGGGTCTCGAACATTCTTCTGAAGTGACTTGATAGAAAGAAATTAGTCCCTCTAATTTTGCCGCATACAATATTGTCGATATCTGTTTTTGAGCTGTTCGAGATTGATTAGGAAGAATAATTCCCATTTTAGATGCCTTAAGTTAGAAGAGCTAACCAAATTTGACTTTTGCATATTTGATCCCAGATCACAGCTTTGATGCTTCAGTTAGGTCAGTATGGTGATATTGAACTTAGGCGTGTGTCTGGATATAGATTTGGAGTTTCCTAGGTTGTTTTGGCTTTAATTGTCGAAAGTTTGATAATTAAAGGTTCGAATAGTTGATAGGTTTGATCTAGAATTAACTTTGCGATGGGTGTGTTTTAGATGGGCTACGGGTCATTTCATGCTTTGGATTGCAGATGGCTAGTATCTAATGTACTTCGCTATCGCAAAGAGGAAGTAGCGTTTGTGTAGTGTATCTTGGTGGCCTGCAGCTTATTGGTGTTCACAGTTCTTAGGTCGCGATCATGGAGTTGTGGAGAGCTGATTCATCGCGTTCGTGTTGGTTAGTCGCGATTGCATAGTGGTTGATCATTTTGGAGAGGCCGGGTTCTCTGGTCTTCGCGTTCGCAGAAGGGTCCGCGTTTCCATAACCTCGAGTGATTGGTACGTCTCATTCACACACCTTTGATCGCATTCCTTTAGAGCTTTTGGAGGCAGCCATTGTTTTGTTCTTTGCATTCGTGATGTAGGTCTTGCGATCGCAAAGAGCACCCCTGGGTAGACTTATATAATACTCTTTTTGAGGGTTTTTGTTATTTTATCACATTTTGAGTTAGTGAGCTCAGATCTGGGCAAATTTGGAAGGGATTTTCACGATTTAAATTGGGGCGAGTATTTTTTACTAGGATTTGGTTATGTTTCATGATTCTATCCTTTTTTAGCTATTAGGAATTTGTGAGTTTTATTGGTTTTGAGGTGTGGGCCTGGGGTTTATTTTTTGGGTTGACTTTTTGAATGTAGTCGAAGATAGAAGTTTTATTATTCATAATCCTTTACTATGGCTTTTATTTAAGGTAAATATGTCGCCTAACTTTATTTATGGGAAATAACCTGTTATGATTTTGTCTAATTATAGTATATGAATTATGTGAAAGACGTGGACACGACGTGACGAGTGTGTACACGGGCTTATATGTTGAAATTGACCGGTTTAGACTCCTAGGTTGTTAATATGCTTTTAATTGAAGTTGTTGTCACATGGAATATATTTCATTGTTGAGTTATTTCCCATTTTATTTTATTGTTATTGAAATTGTTGTATACGTTATTGTTGAGCCATGGGTTGTGCTTTATTGTGATATTGGTATTGTTATTTTGGCAATATTGTGACATATATGGACATGTTGTAGGGATTTATTGATGTCGTGCGAAGCATAAGGGTGCCATGCTTATGGCTATTGATGTACTAACTGCGCGGAGTTATGCTACTGGCTATTGTGTTATTTTCTGGCGGAGTGGTCCGTGTGTATATTGTGATATTATCGGGGCGGAGCGATACATGTAGCTATTGATATATTATCTGGACCGAGCGATACGTGTGGCTATTATGATATTTTCAATACGTTGAGATGGAGTTGGCAATGTGGGATGATATGTCATGACATGGAGGCATGTTGTTGATGAAAAATAGGTTTTCTTATTTGTGCTTATGACTTCTTTGTGTGTGTCATGCATTTTACGTGTTTTGTTTTATTGTTTACAATGTGCCAATCTATGTCTCTATCATTACTTGAGGATTTTGTTTCCAAGGTTAATTCACCTAGAGTCATTATCTTTTGTTTTGTTGAGTTGTTTGTAATATAACAGATTTATATAAATAAATTGTATCATGTTTTACTTTATTTGATTATTGATAATTCTTCTGGAACATTTTATCAATGTCACGGCGCCACCGGATCATGTGGTGAGAGCACCTAAGAAACAAAAGAGGTGGTACCAATAATCTGGATTGATTGATTTGTAAGAAGCGCCACTTGTGGACATGTTGGATGACTCTTGAAATATATTATGATTGTGGAAAGAGGGGGAACAAGAAGAACAATTGCCCTAGGTTGGTTACACCCATCCCGGTCTTCCCAATATGGGGGAAGGAACATTTTGTGTCGTGTCACGAGTATGTTTAAGAGTGTGTCAGGGGTGGTAGGCTTGGCAATTTCAAAGGCCCACACAGCAAACTGGTACAACTATTTTACTTCTGCCATGGAGGCCTAGAGGAATGATAAGGGGAATGCTTATGATGTATGCAAAAGGGTAAATAACAGGTCAGTGAGGCGAGTCAATTTAATGATCTTCATCCCCGTTGCGTGAAGTATAGTCATTCAGAGGTATGTCACTATGGTACCAATGTATGTTATAGATGTGGAGTCAAGGGCGTCAGATAAGACACTGCCCTGTCAACCTAAAATCACAAAGTAAGTCACTCCTTGCTACATCATTATGAACACCGCATAATTTTCCTTGTTGTATATGTACATCTATATTGAATAGCCTATATAAATATGGTCTTAACAAGAAACCGAATCACAAAATATTGTATGTATCTACTCTTTAAATGAGACACATTATTCGTGAAGCCTCTTTATCACAATTATCTTACTTACAACCTCTTAAGAAATTGAGTTATATAATGATTTTCTTGAAATGAGTTTTAACCCTATGTTAATAAAAGCGTATCTCAGTAGGAAATTTGAGATTTTCACAAATTCGTCATAAGAAGATCTTTTTTTCACCCATCGCAGCATAACTTTCATGTCCATTTAGATCAGTCCGCAACAAGTAAATCGCCTTGTTCATAGTATTGTAGTTGCTCATGATGTGGCTGAGTAATGCAACTCGAGAGTTGTTATACAAGAAATGTGTTTAGTTCATAACAAGTGTTAATTTTCTCTTTACACCTCTACCACATGTTCTGACTGTGTTCCTTAGTTAGTAAATTCATTGTGCTAGTTTCTCGGTGCTTGTTGGATAACCATGCGAGATCGCGTCCTTCCATATGTCGTTGTAACACTTCCTTTCTTATAAGGATCCTTAATAGGCTCTCCGCCAATACCGAATGCACCTTTGGGGTTATCATAGCATCATATCTACTTCTCATATTTTTTCCCATCCTTCATTAGCATCTGGGTAATTTTCAAGTCACAAGACTCGTGGTGAACTCATTAGAAAAATTCGCAAACCTTTCATGATTACTCTATGGTGCCTCTATGGGTTCAGTTATCCTTAATGCTCGCTTATAAAATCATTTACATGCCATTGTCATGTGCGAATAATTTACTATCCTTAACATTCCACATTCCTAAGTGGATAAGCGTTTTATTTTCCTTTATTTACCTTTAGAACCTCTCCAACCAATGCATGACTTAATCCCAATATTGAGATGCCATAGCTACATGGTTTCACTCGTGTATGGTTGAAGTTACGTAGGATTATTGCGAACTTTCCCTCCCCAGTGTAGGTATATGTTTTAGATTTTTGCACATATCATAAGCATATTGATTTGAAAGACAAGTTTATCGCATCTATAGTCCTTTTATATTAGAATCAACTATTGGGAAGGGTTAAGCGGCCAGAATAATAACCTCACAACTGCTCAACCTCCTTTTCAACCTCGTGAGTTTGGGGAGTAGCCTCCTTATGTAAAATAGCGTTAAGAGCGTAACATCATGTATTTTTGAAACTTCTATCACAAATCTTCTCATTCCGAGTTAAACCGATTTTTCCTACACTCAAGAAGGTAACTGGTGTTAGGTACATGGCTATTTTTTTAAGACTTATTATTCACTAATAAGGCACATGTTGAATGAAACAATTCTTACTATCCCATTCATAACATCTCGTCTTCCAAGAATAACTGATGCTAATGTTTTTATCCTCCCGGCCATGCCTCCCATATATAACATGTCTAAAACGATTATTTTATATCTCAGGATCATGTACATGGTTCTCACAATTATCAATGTTTACTAGTTAACTTAATGCCTCATTTGTATCAATGATGACATCACAATGATTAATCATGTTAGTGTTATTGCTAGTAACCTTCATATCTCTTGGGATATAACTTTCTGAAATGCCACTACTCAACACATTGATGGATTCTTGAATAATTCCAGCTCAATTTCAAACCCCGTTGTTCCTCTTTATATTTAATCTATGGAGGTTGAAGGTTCAAACATGTTATAGATGAAGAATCATTTCATGATCAATCATATTGGGTAGGAAACTCTATGGTCACATTAATTCTAGAACATCATAGAATATTTGTTGAAGGTTTCCAAAAGTTTAATTTGGGTGTTCGACGTAGAGATTCGGAATTGAAGAAAGGAAACAAGTTATTCACAAGATATTCTCCATGGAGAAATTATATGAATTGTTAATAAAGGTATAAGTAGGAGTTATTCACATTGGCCCTTATGTAATCTCGAAGGAAATAGGCCAACATATGAGAATGTTGTCCTCCATCATTGTCCTCTATGCAACCGAAACTTCATGTGTCTACGTCTAAAAAGGTAGTTGGAAATTCGTTGTCTATTATTACGGTGGATGCTATTGAAGGTGAAGTTAATGAATAATTAGCTTATGATAGGTACCTAATTGTCATCCTTATTAGACTAGACTAGAAGTTGTGATTGCCTCCGTTAATGTGCTATGGTGAGGTCTGTGAGTTGAGGGGGTCACCTCGAAGGCCGAAAGTGTTGTGGAAAGAAAATATTCTCACTTGTTTGTATAGCCAATTGGTTGTGGCTCGAAAGGTACTTTGTACTAAATACATTGATTGATTTTTGAACAATTCCAGCTCAATCTCGAACCCCGTTGTTCCTCTTTATATTAATTATATGGGGGTTGAAGGTTCAAACATGTTATAGAAAAAGCATCATTCCATGATCAATCATATTGTGTAGGAAACTCTATGGTCACATTCATTCTAGAACATCATAGAATAATTATCGAAGGTTGCCAAAAGTTTAATTTGGGTGTTCGACGTAGAGATTAAGAATTGAAGAAAGGGAGCAAGTTATTTCCAAGATATTCCCTATGAATAAATTATATGAATTATTAATAAAGGTATATGTAGGGGTTGTTAAAATTGTCCCTCATGTAATCTCGAAGGAAATAGGCCAACATATGAGAATGATGTCCTCCATCGTTGTCCTCTATGCAACCGAAACTTCATGTGTCTACATCAAAGAATGTAGTTGGAAATCCTTTGTCTATCATTACAATGGATGATATTGAAGGTGAAGTTAATGAATAATTAGCTAATGAGAGGTACCTAATTGTCATCCTTATTAGACTAGTCTGGAAGTTGAGATTGCCTCCGTTAAAGTGCTATGGTAAAGTTTGTGAGTCGAGGGTGTCACCTTGAAGGCCGAAAGTGTTGTGGAAAGAAAATATTCTCATTGTTTGTATAGACCAATGGTTGTGGCTCGAAAGGTACTTTCTATGTGTTATGATTTAAATATGTACATTTCATGTCAAGTTACCACTTCCGTTAATGTAATGCCTTTAATGTGGTGTTATTGATATATATATATATATTGTGATGCTTTGATGAATTTTACATGTGTTGTTAGGAGTGGTTCTGGTGTTACTTTGACAGGTGGATAGGCCTAATTATAGGGGAGATTCTGCTGAAATTTCTGAAAAATTTGGGAGCTAGTCGAAATTTGGGGGCTTGAGATGTGTGAAAGAAGAGATGAATCATGTTAGGTGTTTGGGGAGGACTTTTGTTACTTCCTATGATTTCGTACGTGAGAATACATCGTAAGACAATTGATGCAAGCTTGGAAATGAGATCATTTTTGAAAGTATATAACGTAAGTTCATCATTTTATCTTGGAGGTTACAAATCTTTAAGATCATGAATAACAAGTACCAAAAGAGTTGGAAAGCTTAGACCGTTGAAAGTCGGCAAGTTTGGAATGTTATAACATATACTTTTGGGGTGAGACTAGGGTGATTAACATGATAAGGAATTTAAGTTATGAGTTATTTCATTCGTATAATACTCGTGTGTTATGTTTCTTAGTCAAGCGAGTTGTGGAACCAAAGTTGGCAAAGGTCATCACAAGTCACATTTATAATGTGCAGAAATTTAGGCCAAATGTAGATGCAAGTGTCTCCCAATATACTTAGAATCAAGGGATTATCTACATATCAAATTGAATATCTATGAGTTTAGTTTCTGACACATTAAACCGTTCATCGATACGACCTCGGACTAGAGAGATATTTACATTTTTGCGGGGCCCACATAGGTGGTTTAAGGCATATGGATATATATAAGATGCCTCAACCCCATTTTAAGTCACTATTTTCAGTATATTCAGACCTTAGAATCCTAGTAACACTCTCTCAAGGTTCTCTCATGATCCAAGACCCAAAGAAAGGGAAAACAACACAAATCAAGTGTCGGGAATCCCGTGACACTAGTAAGTTTCTTGTTCTTCTTGTTGTTGCCGATATTTGGGTGGTTTCAGCTCGTGTAGGAGGTTGTTTTAAGTGGTTTATGTTCTGTAAAGTACTATCCCATGGTTTTCATATCAACCCTAGGTTATTTTAAGTCTTGCAAATGGATTACATCATATTTCAACATCAAAAGTTGAGAATAACACCTCTTTGAGTTTGTGTTGTAATTGAGGATATTTGTGGGCTATTTTGTGCTGAAATTTCTAGTTGTTAATACTAGCTAATGTAAGTATAATAGCATACTAATTGTACTTAAGATTTCCTGTTTGTTGGTTAAGTTGTTAGGATGATAAACTACAAGATAATACTTGGATTAGTTTAAGTCACTTCTATGGTGTTGTATTGCCATTGAGGGCTATTGTAAGCTAAACATAACTTGGATTTCGACCTGAAGCTACTGTAGGAGGTATGTGTATTAATTTCATGTAGGTGCTTAAGGTTATCTTGATGTTGATTAAGTTAAATGGTTGGACTAGATATGAACTAGTGAATAGAGTTTCTAATTAAAGATAGTTGGAGTTGTGGATTGGTTATTTTGTTATAAATAAGTGGAATAAGGGTGGAATCATTGGTGAACTAATTCATTATAATGTTAATGATGTTGTTAAGTTAATGTAAGAAGTCTATAGGGTGATATGGGTTATACAAATTCTAATTGGAGTTTGTTGCTCGTCATGAAGTAGTTGTGACTTGTTGTTGTTATATGGTGTCTTGTTATTGATATTTACATATTGATGGATTTCTCTGGTTGTTGTTGTTTGTACATGGTATTGGAGGAGGCCCTTGTTTCAGGGGAGATGCTGCCCGAATTTACGTAAACGACCTACTAGCTTAAGTTACAAACTTAACCTTTGCTCATCTCTGATTTTGAATCTCCTTATTCTATGATAATTGAGTTAACTTGTTTGAAGAGTTGCTTGGAATGTATTAAGGACTCAATGGGTTTAAGGTATGTTAAGGCACTTCCTTCTTTCTTTTGGCATGACCTAAAGTGAAATGAATACGCTATTTCATAACGGATCTACTCTTAGCAACTAAGGTTGTCCATGTTGTTCTTTCCTTAAAAAATTATTCTAAGCAACTGCGTATGATCCTTGAATACTACTGATGTTCATATTGAGGGTATGGATGTCCATAATATTCTTAAGTCACTCTAAAAGGTTTAGAACGTGATTCCATGAGTCTAGCATGTATTATATATAGTATCTATTTTACTCTACCGAGCCGCGCTATAGTCGGCCGGGTACGACACTATTGTGCAACCACTTATCAGTTGGGTTTACCGAGCTCCACGTGGCCGGGTATGATTCTACTGAACCTTATGATGGCCGGGTACGTTTTTACCGAGTCCTCTTTAAGGCCGGTTACAATATGATGATGATGATGCCCACAGAGATGTATGTTTTCAAACTCTATGTATATATATGTATTATGAATTTCATGTCAGTAGCCCCCAGAGGCACTCAAATGTTATAGGTTGTATCTTCTCTATCTCTCTTTACACTATTGTTCTTGTTTATGCTTTCTTGTCTTACATACTAGGTACTTTATTCGTACTAACATCCCTTTTGCTTGGGGACACTGCATTTCATGCCCGCAGGTCCCGATTGATAGGTTGTCAGTCCTCCTAGTAGGCTATCTGCTCAGCAAAGGTGTTGGTGCACTCCACTTGCTCTAGAGTTGCCTATTTGGTCAGTACGGTTTGGATATGCATTGATTGGTATGGCGGGGCCCTGTCCCGACCTTTATGATTTTATATACTCTTAGAGGCTTGAAGATAGATGTCAAGTGTATGGATACTTGTATGGCCTTGTCGGCCTATGTTTTGAGTTTACAAATGGTCATTTCGGCCTTATAGGCCTATATGTCACATATATAAGTTTATATATCATGTTGGGTCTTCATATATTGAGTATTCCCTTATGTTTTATTCTTGTTATCTCATGACGGGGTTTCTGGCTTATTTACTCATGATAGTATTATAAGAAAGGTATGTTACGTTGGTACTCGGTTGAGTAAGGCACCGAGTGCCCATCGCGGCCCTTCAGTTTGGGTCGTGACAAAAGTGATATCAGAGCAGTTCTTTCCTAAGGAGTCTACAAGCCATGTCTAGTAGAGTCTTATTTATGGGTGTGTTGTGCACCACACTTATAAGCAAGAGGCTGCGGGGCATTTAAGACTATCACTCTTTCTTCTAACTCTAGATCGTGTGGTAGAGCTCAATTGTATGAATTCAAATTTATAAATTCTATTTTATTTGTAACACAATGATACCTCATACAAACAAGTTGGTAATAGATTAAATGTTGTTGTGGAAGAGTTGAGTCAATGGAACTCGATTTTGCATCATGCTTATGATGAGTAAATATAAGGCCTTCAGTAGATTATGTGTGTACTAAGATGCGTAAGTTTCTTGATAAGGAGGCCTAAGGCATGCATATCTATCAACCCATATGGTTTAAAAAGCAACAAGAGAATCAGAAGGTAGATGCAAGTTTCAACAAGTAAAAGAAGCAAGCTGGCAAAGGTCACGAGGTACCAGTTAGTGAAGGTTTTGAGTTTTTACAATTCACGCAGAGAAATATATGTATTCTGAGTTACCTTCGATGGTAACTAAAGTATGTACAATTGGCCATGCCCATCTCAGTATGCCCTATTGGAGTTGACAGATATGGTTTACCAGAAGAAGGGGATAGCAAGATCCAATTGGGGCTAGAGTAACCCAAAAAGGTAGATGGATTATTATCATTAGCTAACATTTCCGAAGGATATTGCAAATGTGGTAATAGTTCTCCTTGTAAGACACCCCGGCGGTGTAATCTAGAATAGTACATTTAGATATGAATACTAGAATGTCTGAAAAAATTTAGAAGATTGGCACTGGAATCCTAGAAGGGATAAATATTTACCTTTGTATGGCTCCCGTTCCTAGCAAGGAGAGAATCTTAGGTGACCTTTGAGCTAGTGAGATGAATCAAGGGGAGCTAAAAGTGAAAGAATGTTTTGTTGAAGTTATCAGAATAAAGTGATAGACAGAAATATTAGCCGGAGAATAAGAAGAGAGTAATTGAAGCATTATGAGTAAGATGTGATCAATGGATGATAACGGTAAATCAAAATATGACAGAATGACAGAGTCTATAGTCAAGTGAAGGAAAAGACAAGAGATGACAGGGCTTGAGACAGTAATAGAGTATAGGCCAAAGGTCATATCCTCATTTCGAGAAATGAGTTGGTGAGTCCAACGTGATTACCTGAAGGCTAAGTTAGACCCCCTATAGTAACAGAAATTAGTACGGTCTAGTAAACAAGATAAAACCGAACATGAATTAGGGACTGGAGGATTTTATAATGGTCGACATCGTGAGAATTTCAGAGATTGTATCCAACAATAATAGAATAGAAAAAAGATGAATAACCTTTAACGGTCATTTAGGAAGTCTCTTACCTAAAGCAAGCACTCTTAGCAGAGTTAATCTTAAGGGACTAAGTGTGCCAGTTAAACTAGGTGTCATCTTCGTACGTAAGAAATTTAGTTATCCCTGGTATAGAAGGTTACCATAAGGCGATTAAGTTTCATTGATAATGTGAAAAGTTGCCAGAGATAAAGAGGTAAAACGTCTATAGGTAGATTGCCATAGTACTAAATCTTAGTATTCCCTTAAAGGGGGGAATATGGTGTGATATGTTATTAAGTCGGAGTTAAGCGGCTCAGTTAACTATGGAATGGTAAAGCAAGAATGTGGTAAAAAGGAGAAAGGGATGATGTTGGATTTATTCAATTCCTACAGATATGTTGTGACTCTAGAACATTATACAAGCACGACACCAGGGAGAGGCAGTAAAAGTTTCCGGCCATGATGTTATTGATAAATAAGTGTGAATGGACACTTGATACATCTAGAGCTAGTGGCAAGATATAGGTTAAGACAAAGGATATATCCCAATAGAGATTATGAAAAATATATATACGAGAATGGACCAATGAGTAATTGGTAGTTGATTCAGGAAGAGCCCTGTTATGGCTAGACAAGAGGTCATAGATAAATCAGCAAATCATGCAAGATAAATGTAGTGAACCGTAGCATAGTGAATTCAGTCTCGCAGATACGAGATCGCAATCATTTGAAAAAAAAATTCAAATAGGAGTTGAGGCAGTTAAAGGTACCATTTAAGTTTTATGAAAATGAGAGAGAGTGTCACTAAGGAGACAATCAAAATTTGAGCTTAGAAGTAACCCTACGAGCACAAAGGTATGATGTTATGTAGCTAAGGATTATTTTAGGTGAGTAAGAACAACAAAAATTTCCTTTGGGTGTACGATATAACAAGCTCGCAAAGAGTAAATAAGGAAGAAGGTTTCCACCTAAGCATAGTGAGCTAAAGAGTAAATGTTCTTGTAACAATAGTCTCACTACAGTATTGTGTACACTCCATAAGAAAGTGGCGCCTATCATGGCTAATGAATGGAAAAAAAGTCATCAATGGTGATGTTTGAGATCATATGAGGTACAAGAAATTACAGTATTCGTGTGCAATAAGACAAGCCAAGTATTCATGAAACAAGTAGAGCAATACACGACGAGAGGAAATTCTTTACCATATGGCGCGTCGCCAGCATCAATACCCCCACCCTCAGAAGGATCAAAGGGTAAGTAAACCACAAATTTGGCCAAGCCTGATAAGACACAGTGGAGGGCTGTATTAGGACTCACGCCTCGAAAGTGTAGGAAGACACCAAATTTTACAATGTTGCCTATGCATGTCGCAGTGAGGAAGAACTGCTTTACTCCCTTGTTATATTTTTATTAACCTATATGCAAACAACTGGCCAGGACATTCGAAAGTTCTAACTCTACCCGGAGATCCCTAGGCTTTTTAAAAAAAGAAAAGGGGCCTGCCACGCTCTTTCCCCTAAATCGGACTTCCACCCCGAAGAGGGCGTCGTCAGCAAGATTATTAGTGGAGAAACATACCCCCAGAGGAGGATCCGATAAGGTCGCAGGCCTTCTTCTACAGTCCAACGACGAGCGATGATCTTCTCCTAAGGGCACGGTCCCCTAAAGAGGATCGAGAAACGGCAGACTAAGTCTCAATAGGGAATTATGTACCGGATTGAATGGTCCGAGGAGCCACACCCGCGTAGGCAAAGCTAACAACAATGAAACAATGTATGTTTGACCAAGCAATAAAGAATTTCTTTCGGCATCTCATACTCCAGAAAGGGGAATTTTAATAGGCTCACGGCGAAGGCCTCTCCACCAAACGCGTCCCGATATATTCGAAGACATAGCACCAACAATTCAACACTCGCACAACTCAAGGGTTGGAACTCCGGGCTCATAAAGCCCCTACAAGGCAACTCCGAGCTCATGAAAAGCAGTCTTCAAGCTTAAAAAAATTCGATGACTCTGAGATTGTCATTCATCGCCATGCACTGGAAAACTCGAAACTGTAAGACCCCTTGCGAGCAGATTCGGCAAAACATGAACTATTCTAAATTACAACAAAAACTGTAAGACCTCAATAGGGATGACAAACTGTAAGACCTTAACATGCATGACAAACTGTAAGACCTCAATAGGCATGAAAATCCCGAAGTTCAGGCTATACGTCGCATTTGTAAGATCCCCGAAAGGGCATACCCTCGGTGTAGACGCCTAAGCTATCACTCGGGATCAAAAATGGCTACGGCCAAACACATATGACTACGGTCAAAACGGATGATACATCCAAACTAACGTGACTTGGGGACGCCCGACCGTCACTAAACAAAAATCGCAAGCCACTACTTCGAATATACTTCGGAAAGAACCGGTTAAAACAGGCTTCTGTCAACAGGCAAAAACGAGCTTCAACCATGTCAGCTCCAAATTACTCGACCTACGAGCTAAAAACCTTCTGAGGTGCTCAAACATCGCCTATAACGACTTGAAATTGAGGTTCTCTAGAACCGATAACGGGTCACGCAAAACTATTTCAAAAGACCTTAACGAGCGGAAATTAAGCCTACAAATTGCCCACAGGCAACACAGCGTAAGAGCCATTATCGCTAGCCAAGCGAGCCTATGGGTCGCACACTGAAAGGTCCCTACTACCGAAAACAACGTAAGAACCATTATCGCCAGCTTGAAAATTGACAACTATTTGGGGACTGGATCCAAACTAGTTAACTATGCAAGCCTCTGGGCCACATATCAAAAGGTCTCAACGACCAAAATAGCGTAAGAGGTACTATCGTTGGTCTGAAAATTGAAAATATTTAAGGGTTAATTAAAGATCGAGTCGCGGCACGACTCAGAGACTGGACTCAAAATAGTTAAACTACAATATTCCTAAGGGCATGGCATAAATGTCACTGTCGCCGGCCAAGTGAGATTCTGAGCCACGCGCCTGTAAGGTCACTTCGACCCGAAACACAAAAGGCCACCATTGTTCGCCCATACAGGCAGGAAAGAACTTAATGGTCAATTGAAGCTTGAATTGCAATGTGACTCGGAGACTAGACCCGAAATAGTTGAAACAACAAAATGCTCGAGGGCAAAAAATGAAGGCCACCATTATCCGCCCATGCAGGCAAGAAAGAACTTGAGGGCTGATTGAAGCTCGAATCGCAATGTGACTCGGAGACTGGGCCCCAAATAGTCGAAATGACAAATGCCCAAGGGCAAGAAATAAGAGCAATTACTACCTGCCCGCATGGGCATAGATGATTTAAAGGCAGGCAAGCTTGAGTCAAGCCCTGACTTGGAGACTGAACCTAAACAACTGGGCAAAACAGGGAGGCCTCAACGCCTACTCTCGTCAGGACTGCCTGATAAGTTCCGGAAGTACGAGGATCTTGCCAAACTCTGAAACCAGTCCGCCTGGTCAAAAACAATACAGAAAGTGATGCTGAAGAAATAAAGCTTCAAGTCTCCTCTTATCTTACAGATGCAAAAAAGGCACACTCTCCATCTACAAACATGTTTTACAAATATCAAATACAAAGCGGGAAAAAGGCGGAATCTACAAGGGCTACAACTTGCCGAATTCGCTCTTCGCGTCATCAGCAAGAAGTGACCATGCGTCACGCTCGTACGCCCTTGCTTGAGCAAATTCCTCTCAGAGAACGAAGCCCCTTGCACCGATTTCCCCGGGTACCTCTCTTTGGGATCTGCAACGAACATATTCCTTGATCCTTTTCTCCCGGTCGAGGGCTCGCTTCAGCTCGGCTTGAGCATCAACAACGTCCTTCATACATATCACCATCTCCTGATCAACCTTGGTTCGGCTTAGTGCTGCTTCAGCCCGGGCATTAATTATATCACCCCTGTTCATCGAGAAATCGAATTCAAGTTTAGAGATCATATCCACTTGAACTTTGGCATTATCACGAGCCAAGTGGAGTTAGGCTGGGACCTTGGCCGAGGCGCCTACCTCCTCTAAATCTTGAGCTTGCACCTGAGCCCTTAGCTCACCACAAGCAGTTCTGACGCGGTTGGCATCGCCCTTGAGGTACTTCGAAGCCTCCGTCTTTTTCTGCAGCTAATATAACAAAGAGGGGGTTAGCTTAAGGTCCAAAGGGAGCAAAGCACGAGCTGCAAAAAGTTACCTGCCCCATCAAATACCTCTCGTAATTCGAGCTCCGATACGCCTCATATCGCCAATGCAACAACTCAACCTCCTTCTACTCGCAAAGGAGCCTAAGGGACTCGACCTCGTCTAGAATTTTCTGAAGCCTATCCCCTTGACAGAGCAACTCAAACATAAGCCTATCACAGGCCTGCACAAGGAAAGCTCAATAGAGGGAGGAGGACACGAAATACAGGAAAACTGTGCCTAAACTCCCCACGAAGTGAAGCCGACAAACTTCCTTGAAGTCAGAACACACTCCTGTTGATCCTGCCTCTTCGGCCCCAGAAGAACCGGCCTCGGGAAAAGAATATTCACTCGGAGTAACTACCGTCCGGGAATCAGATATTCTGGTAATAGCAGACTCGGACGATGCCCTCCCCTCGGATACACGGGCCCGTTCGGCGCCACTAAAAGCACCTCCACACCACGGGTGCCAATCCTATTTATCATCGTCGTCCCTCGAATCGAAGGCTAACGCCTCTTTCTCCCCTTCGGAAAAGCAATGCGACATCCCGAAGAACTGCCCGATACCTGCGAACAGCAAAGCCAGTACAAAAGAAAGGAAGAAAATGTTACCTCAATTATACGAAGGCTGAGGCAAAGGCAGCGTGCGCACATACCTTGGTATTTCGCTCCCTATCTAGCACGGAATACAACTCGCCACCGACGCTCATCCCAGGTCGATTGGGTCACCAGCCTTCGAACCCAGCCCGGTAGGTCAAGGAGTTCACCCGACTTCCATGAAATTGCTGCAACAAGGGGGAAAACATTATTACTCAACTGATTTTTGCTATAGGCAAAATCTGAAAAAGCACAAGACTTTTCGTTCACGTGCATAATTCAACCCTTCGGGAAATGGCAAAAGCTCCACAGGGATAATGTCGACTGTTCGAACCCGGAACGATCTGGCCCACTCTCGATCCACGTCCTCTTTGTCATCATCTACAAAGGGCGTGGACGAACAACACCTCAGGGTTAGCAGGCCTTGGTGATGAAAGGGCTAGTATAGCCTGACGAGGTGGTTAAGCGTGAATTCAAGTCCATCCTTCTCAGCAAAGAACCTCATCATCAGCACCACTCGCCAAAATGACAGATGTATCTACGCCAAAGTAACCCGATACTTCAAGCAAAAATCAAGCACGACACTATCAAAGGGACCAAATGTGAAAGGATATAAGTATACGCTCAAGAACCAATTAGTAGAGTCCGTAATACTCTCATCGGGGGAAAGCACTTGCAGCACTATCCCCTCATTCCATCCACAGTATACCCTCACCATCTCGAGATGTTCCCCTCTTATCAAAGACACCGTTTTCAGAGCGAACTCCTGCGGTTCCTAAGTGCCGAGAGCAGCACTCCCCACTCCTTACCAGGCCGGCCCCGAAGTGGTTTCCATGATTATGGTAAAACTAATAGAACAGAGCAAGGGCGTGCGCCAACACCTTTTTGCGCCTGAAGAAATAAAGAACCATATGCCGAAGCGGAAGGACAACTATTGAAAAATAGTGAGGTCTTGAGAAGAAGCTGAAGCCACCCCACATCTATGCGAGAAGCAGTGATGACTCTCCTACCCGACGTTACCCCCGGGAAGCCAACATCCTCGATACAAATCGATAGAGTGATACCCAATCCAAAATGCATCCTTCGACGAGAAGTCAGGACTTGAGGAATTGTCCATATTATCTTCAATCTCGAGGTAGTTCTACCTCGAGGATCCCTGCCACAAAGAAGTTGGACTTCGGGAAGCTTTCAACACCATCACTCGACGTGAGGCAGTACCTGATCTCATGGTTCCCTTTTTTAAAAAGATGAACAAGCACAGGAAGCTCCGATCACAAAAGCTCCACGAAGGTCCGAAGCAGTGCCTGAGTAAAGGTAACTCCTCAGCAGATGTCTATCCTATACGTTTTAAGAAGGCTATATGCATCAAGATCAAAAGGGAGCACCAGGTACCAAAAGCTGACCTTCATTTAGGATAACATCCTCGAACACTTCCATACAACTCAGAGGGCCCGACAGCCTGAGCCTATCAGATCAATTTAGGATATATCCAAGGTACAACGATGGGATCGGAAGAAAGCCATGTCGATTGGCAGAGGATCGGAAAGAACGTTCATGCCCAAGTCAGATATCAACGGTCAACAATAAAAGAAGATATGCGAAAGGCCTCGAAGGGCATGAGAACATACAAAACAAGGCAAAGATCGAAAGCAAAAGTCAATAGAGTATATTCATATTTATAAAAATCCGTGTACAAACAGCCCTCGAGGGGTCATTACATACAATTACAAAAGCATACAGAGGTCTACACCTAAAGCGATGGAACGGGAGGATGTACATGTGATGAAACCCAAGGGCCCGGTCCACCCTCGAAGATCCATCTCCGATATCAGCATCACCGAGCGTCGCCCTCTCGAGCACGCATACTCGAGGGTGATTCCTTCAACCTCCACCTCCTATAGGTTCCCAGCTCAATCCCCCAAGGGATTCTCGCCTGGAGAAGATGAAGAAGAGGAAAATGAGGGGACGCAGAGGTGGCAGAGAAAAGAGACATGGCCCCCCAAAGCCAAAGGTTGAAGATTCGGAGGGCCTTAGCCTCAATGGCTTGTAGTGCCACTTTATCCCTTGGGAAATAAAGATCCCAAGGGATGAAGTGCCACACCAGGAATGGGAAAAAGAGTGAGCAGCGGTGCATAGTATGAAGGACTGTATACATAAAGATAAACCCTCTCCCTATCCGCCATCATCTCGAGCCAACAACAGCAGCAAAAACTAGCAAATCAATGACAATAGCAGCAACGGGACAACCTGATTATGCTCGGCAAAGGTAAGTCCCGACAAAAGACTACAACACGATCTTAGGGAGCTCCGCCAAACAGCCTTGAGGCCATGAGCCGCAAGCATGTTGTTCAAGGGTAAAAGAAGATGATAGGAATGAATAGGCAAGCAAGCCAACGAAGGCATTGGGATAGGAGAAACAACACCAAAACACACCCATTTATAGGTGGTTACGACATGGTCGTCGAGGCTTTCAAATATTGACCGAAGGATGCAGTTAATGCATCCTTGAAAAACCAAATCGACGGCGGTAACTTCACCTTGGAGAGCGAAAATCGGGAGTGCGTTGAATGAAATTGAAAATACACAAGCCCGTGGATGCCCCGGTTGCCACAAAGCTCGCGCTAGGAGTCGTATCATCGGTATGACGTCGCCATAGAGAGCTCGAGGATTCAAGTGTCAAAATCGTTTCCCATCACTTCGCTTTGGAAAACCCGGAGACTATCTGTACGCGGCGAAATCAGAGGACTTGATTTCTCGCTGTCGAGTCATTTCACAAGAATGCTTCGAGACCTCGAGGACAGGAAGCCACTGCCGAGTTCCCGACCTCGAGGCTCGTCGAGGCCCGACTCAGAGAAGATGAAGATCAAAGCCAGGATAGAGGGGGAAGTCACACGACTAAGTCTGACAGGGCTAGCTTATCCAGAGCCCCTGCTGAGGCATCACGTCAAGCCATCCCATCTCCATACTTTGTAATTAATGCCCACGTACTTGCAACCGAGTTCCCCTCCTATATAAATGGGACTCACACTACCTTGTAAGGGGCTGATGTTGATAATATCCCTCTCTCTCTCTCTCTCTCTCTCTCTCTTTCTCTATTCTTTCTAACTTGTTTGTTCACACTGGCCCGAGGCCACCTTATATCCATCATTCTCTTACTTGCTCTTCATTATATAGCTCAGTATTGGCCGTAAAAAGCCTTGTTTGATTATATACTTAGTTGTTATCCCATTCCCGATTATCCCTTATAGCTCAAACTCGACCCTGTCATCGAACCCGAGGTCCCCCATCGACCAGACCTACACCCGGGCAGCAGGCCCTTCGGTTCGATTACTATTTCATTTTAGCTTGTGTTCCATCATTAAACTTTATATTATTAGCATCAATTGTTGTAGCAACTAGCTCGGGAATAGATCACGTATTTTTAGAATCTCATTTACAAATTTAAGTTGTTACCATTTTCACGGTAAATACATAGATTTATACATATAGGACAAGCATCGAAAGAGTAACCTGGAGCTGGGAGGCAGGCCTCGGTAATACTAAACCAAAGTAAGAGTTAGGATATAGTATGACCTACCTAGATGTAGTAAAACCATAAGCATAGATAACAAAGGTTATGAAGAAAGGTATAGTAATAGTTGTAAGTTCGACAAAGTACCAAGCGAAGAACTTTAGTACTCCTTTAGATGCCTAGAGGGACATCTTGTCATAGTTTTGTATATGTTCACAAAGTGAGGCCTATATATTGGCTAAAATCTAGAAGAAAAAGGAGAGAAGAGTCGCATAGGCACACATATAAGTACACGGTTGTACATGATGCATGAAATAAGGTAACAACATTTACGAGATTAGAAGAATTCCGACCACAAGTCGTGGTATGAGAAATAGGCCTAAAGGGGGGAATACCCTGGCCCTTGGATTTATTTACAAAATAGTTTCCTAGATGTTAAGGACAATATTAATGTATTCGTAAGAGCTACAAGTTATGAGACTGAAAAATACATCAGTAAACATTTGAGGACGAATGTTCCAAAGGGGGGAATGATGTTACGTCCCATGTTTTCGTACGTTAGAATACATCGTAAGCCAATTGATGTAAGCTCGAAAATAAGATCATTTTTTAAAGTACACAACATAATTTCATTATTTTATCTTGGAGGTTACAAATCTTTAAGATCATGAATAACAAGTACCAAAAGGGTTGGAAATCTTAGATGCTAAACGAATTGAAGAAAATAAGCTTCGTTGAAAATCGACAAGTTTGGAATGTTATAACATATACTTTTGGGGTGAGACTAGGGTGATTAACATGATAAGGAAGTTATGTTATGAGTTTTTTTGGTCGTATAATAGTCGTGTGTTATGTTTCTTAGTCAAGCGAGTTGTGGAACAAAAGTTGGCAAAGGTCATTACAAGTTGCATTTATAATGTGCTGAAATTTAGGTCAAATGTAGATGCTAGTTTTTCCCAATATACTTAGAATAAAGGGATGATCTACATATCAATATGAATATATATGAGTCTAGTTTCTAAATCATTAAACCGTTCATCAATACGACATTGGACTAGAGAGATATTTGCGTTTTCGCGAGACTGCGCCAAAAAACTCTCTATGGGGCCACATAGGCGGTTTAAGACATTTGGATATATATAAGATGCCTCAATCCCGTTTTAAGTCATTATTTTCAGTATATTCAGACATTAGAACCCTAGAAACTCTCTCTCAAGCTTCTCTCATGATCCAAGATCCAAAAATGGGCAAACAACACAAATCAAGTATTGGGAATCCCGTGGCGCTAGTAAGTTTCTTATTCTTCTTGTTGTTGCTGATTTTTGGGTGGTTTCAGCTCGTGTGGAAGGTTGTTTTAAGTGTTTTATATTCTGTAAAATACTCTACCATGGTTTTTATATCAACCCTAGGTTATTTCAAGTCTTGCAAATGGATTACATCATATTTCAACATCAAAAGAGGAGAATAACACCTCTTTGAGGTTGTGTTGTCATTGAGGATAGTTGTGGGCTGTTTTGTGCTGAAATTTCCAGTTGTTGCTATTGGCTAATGTAATTATAATAGCCTACTAATTTTGCTTAATCTTTCTTGTTTGTTGGTTATGTTGTTAGGATGATAAACTAAAAGATAATTCTTGGATTAGCTTTAGTCACTTCTATGGTGTTGTATTGCCATTGAGGGCTGTTGTAAGCTAAATATAACATGGATTTTGACCTGAAGCTACTTTATGAGGTATGTTTGTTGTGCTCTTGCAAGTTCTTAAGGTTATATTGATGTTGATTAAGTTAAATGGTTGGGCTAGACATGAACTAGTGAATAAAGTTTCTAATTGAAGATAGTTGGAGTTGTGGATTGTTTCGTTTGTTATAAATAAGTGGTATAAGGGTGGAATCATTGATGAAATAATTCATTATCATGTTAATGATGCTGTTAAGTTAATGTAATAAGTCTATAAGGGGTGATATGGGTTATACAGATTTTAATCGGAGCTTGCTGCTCGTCGTGAAGTAGTTATGACTTGTTGTTGTTATATGGTGTTTTGTTATTGATATTTATATGTTGATGGATTTCTCTGGTTGTTGTGTTCGGTACATGGTATTGGAGGAGGCCCTTGTTACCTGGGAGATGTTTCCCGAATTTACGTAAACGAGCTACTAGCTTAAGTTACAAACTTAGACTTTGGTGAGCTCTGATTTTGAATCTCCTTATACTATGATAGATTAAGTTGACTTGTTTGAAGAGTTCCTTGGAAGGTATTAAGGATTCAATGGGTTTAAGGTATGTTAAGGCACTTCGTTTTTTCTTTTGACATGACCTAAAGTGAAATAAATACGCTATTTCATAACGGATCTACTCCTAGCAACTAAGGTTGTCCATGTTGTTCTTTACTTATAAAATTATTCTAAGCAACTGTGTATGATCCTAGAATCCTACTGAGGTTCATATTGAGGGTATGGATGTCCATAATTTTCTTAAGTCAATCCAAAAGGTTTAGAATGTGATTCCATCAGTCTAGCATGCATTATATATTGTATCTATCTTACTCTACCGAGTCGCGCTATAGTCGGCCGGATATGGCACCTATTGTGCAACCGCTTATAAGTTGGGTTTACCGAGCTCCACGTGGCCAGGTATGATTCTACCGAGCATTATGATGGCCGAGTACGTTTTTACCGAGTCCTCGTTGAGGTCGGGTACGACATGATGATGATGATGCCCACAGAGGCGTATGTTTTCAAAAGTTTATGTATATATTTGTATTATCCATTTCATATCAGTAGCCCCTAGAGGTACTCAGATATTACAGGTTGTATCTTCTCTATCTCTATTTACATTATTGTTCTTTGTTATGCTTTCCTGTCTTACATACTCGGTACTTTATTCGTACTAACATCCCTTTTGCCTGGGGACGCTGCATTTCATGCTCGCAGGTCTCGATTGATAGGTTGATAGTCCTCCTAGTAAGCTATCAGCTCAGTGAAGGTGTTGGTGCACTCCACTTGCTCCGGAGTTGCCTATTTAGTCAGTATGCTTTGAATATGTATTGATTGGTATGGCGGGACCCTGTCCCGACCTTTATGATTTTATGTACTCTTAGAGGCTTGTAGACATATGTCAGGTGTATGGATACTTATATGGCCTTGTTGGCCTATGTTTTGAGTTTACAAATGGTCATGTCGGCCTTATAGGCACGTATGTGACATATATATGTTTGTATATCATGTTGGGTTTTCCAATGTTGAGTTTTCCCTTATGTTTTATTCTTGTTATCTCATGACGAGGTTTCTAGCTCAATTACTCATGATAGTATGATAAGAAAGATATGTTACATTGGTACTCGGTTGGGTAAGGCACCGGGTGCCCATCGCGGCCCTTCAGTTTGGGTCGTGACAATTTTACTCCTCATTCGAGGAGAAATGATCCTAAATGGGGGACTATGTAAGGCCCCCTAAAATTTGCACCATGGAATTTAAGGGTTTGTGGTGCCGAGCTAGTATAATGTGTTTGCCGCGGTACAGACTTTTTGGGTTGAAGAATGCACTGAGGAGTTGATGGAAATTTTTGGCAGAAGAACGCGATTAAATGGTTCATTTCATGACCGCAGAACTATTTTGCGGGCCGCATAATCATCGCGGAGTTGAACAAAAAATAGTTGAATTTTGAAGAGTGATTTGAGGTTCACTATGCGACCGCATATTTATTTCGCGGTCCGCACTTTCGTCGCAGATTTGGCATGAAGATTTTCTAAGGGTTATTCTGCAGTCCATTTCGCGGCCGCAGAATTGGTCTGCGGACCGCAGACCTAGTCGCAAACTTTTCTCGCCCAACCCAGTTTGTGGAATCCCTTTCACGGTCCATTTTGCGGGCTACGTATCTGTTATGCGGTCCATTTTGTGACCGCAGAGTTGAATTCGGAGGGTCCATCTTTCTTTTTTTATAACCCAACCGCATTTCTTGTAAAACGACTTTGGTGTTATTTTTGCTTGGTTAAACACCTATTTTAGAGGGAGGGTAGTGCTTTAGAATGAAGGAAGGGATCCCCAAGTTCTTTGATCATAAATCCTTGGCCAATCTTGAACATTCAATGGAATCACTCACTAGGACATCATCTATTCGGGTAAGCCCTTCTCCTATGCTTTCGTGCAATAGGTTATGGGTTTAAGTATGTTGTGTGGTTGGAGATAGGACATGCATCTGCCAATAAGATGCAGTATGTGGGGTTGTTGAACTATTTGGGGTAGTTTCTTGTTGAAATTGGTTAAGGGTGGAAATAATTTACCATTATAGAGCTTTGTAGTCGATTTTGCATAATAAGTGTTTGACAAAATTCCCAAGAGAGTTATATAATGAGAATCGTTCTAATTATTAACCGATGTTCAATATCTTCCTATAGATTGATATTGTTAGAACTGTTAGGACATTGTAGTAACTCAAGTAAAGGTAAAGAAAGTTATGTGGCTAAATTTATTTCTTGTAGAATCGAATTCTGTTTTATCCCAAATTGGCCAATTTCAACGAAACTCGTTTTCTTTAATTCATGTACCCTTTATCCTTCATGACAGTCACGCCCCAACCTCGGGAGGTGCGATCGGTGCTCAATCGAGTGAACCCAACTGAGCAAGCCTTTTTAACAATTTCTACCCAACTCAATATGATTAAGAAACCGTGCTTTCATTTATTTAGACAATAGCAAAATCGTACATTCAACATTGTTAAATCATTTTCATATCAAGAACCTTAAGTCGTGGCTAAGTTTTATGATTTCATACAATTACAATTTACAAGAACTAGAGTTTAGAATTACTATACAGTACATTGTCCCAGCCGACATCCGAACACAACCCACACAGACGTCTACGGAGCGTCTAAGGATACAAGAGACTATTATGACAACATCGGCAATAAGGCCCCGACTATACCTCAAAAGTGGAAGTCTACAATAAAAGATGTACAACATAACCCTTGGAGGAGAAAGGGGGGGCTCACCAAGACTTTATGAGAAGGATACTCCACTACGAGCGATTGGCACTGTCCGCTATGGAGACACCTACATTCATTCAAAAATGTAGCGCCCCGGCAAAAGGGACATTAGTACCATGGAATAGTACTAGTATGTATAACTAAACACCATCTTGTTAGAAAGAACAACCATACAAGAGTAAAAAGAAATCATAAGGACTACAAAGCTTCAAATAAACACCATGTTAGCAATATAAAAGGTTAACATAGTTTCCGAAATTTTAGGTTGGGGTATTCCATATTGTTGCATTATCATCCACAATACTACCGCTTCCTTGAGCGGAGTCCGATCACGGCCCGATCGACTAAGCCGTATTACCAAGAGGTTACCCTTATTTCGTTCTCACTTTCCAGTTTTAATTATCAATACATTACCACCATGTGTGTATAACATGGGGTCCGATCACGGCCCGATCATCTAAGCTATCTCACCAAGACGTTACCCTTTTCCATTAATCACCTCACTTCACTCTTTGGTGTCACATGTATTAGTTCATCGGGACTTGGGGCCACAATTACCACATTCCATAACTCATGTTTCATATTATTTCCATTTTCAAGATTAACCTTTCCATTTAAGATCATAGGCATATACAAAAGCAATTTAAGTTACAAGCATAGAGAGAAATTCATCTAGTTCGGCATATTAATCACAATGTAACCTTGACTTGATATTTAGGTATTTAGCACATAGTTCATGTTCTACACACATTCTCAATTTACAAAGAATAACACATTAAACACATGGAGAAGCACCTCGCACATACATTTTTACAACATCAATTCATTTGACATAACCAGTACTACATCAATCAAATTTCGGACTTATAACATTTGCACGAGCACCATGGAGGCTCAATTTCTAAGAGGAAGGGTTTTTAGCCATACATACCTCAATAGAGCTTTCCTTAAATCCTTATAATAAATTTCGGAATTTCCTAGCAACTTCGATCTATTTTATGAAAATTACAATTTGAACCAAGAATTAGAGACGTGAATAGGATTCTAGCTCTTATAAGTAAATTATCAAGCACTAAGTGTGCACAATGATTTTAGGACCCTTTTGTGAAAGATTTTCATCACATTACACCCCAATTGCTATCTTTTTAGTTCACAACCTCCCCATACCCTGCTATCTTTTATGCATGCAAGAAATTCCATTCTAATACCCATGAGCCGACAAGCTAATTACTCATTCTAGTGTGAATTTTGATACCAGATATCAGGGCTCAAGTTTTTACCTCTTGGGGTGAAGGCCTAGAAGATTTTATTTGATAATCTTCAAGGGTTTAGGCAAGAATTGAGTGGGAATTTGATGAAGATCACCCTCTCTCTAGAACTTCCCCTCTCACTCTTCTTGCAGAAGAATATCTTAAAAGGGTTCTATTGGGGTGTTTTTAATGGGATGGGGTTGGGTTTTCAAAGTTAGAAAATAGAAGCCCCGACACGATCTGCGATCGCATAATGGACATGCGGCCGACATAATGGACCAGAAAAATGGTCTCAAAAACCTGAACAAACTGCCCGGTTATGCGACATAAATGCCGCATACCTGTTCTACGATCGCATAATGCACCACAGAGCTGCTTCTCACAAAAAATCCAAGGGGATTATGCGATGACTATGTGGCCCGCATATTGATTATGCAATCGCATAATTGGCCGCATAGTTGACCTCAAATTAACCATCAAACTGTCTAACTCTACGGCGACTATGCTGTCCGCATAGCTATTGTTCGATCGCATAATGGACTGCAGAAACACACTTTTCTGGAAAACATTGTTCCTTAACTTACAAATCTCTAACACATATACCTAACTTGGCACTACGAGCTTTCGGGTATTGAGTAGAAATTTTCACGAGGCCTTACATCCTCCCCCACTTAAGATCATTCGTCCTCGAATAAGGATCAAGGTTCACTTATTAAAATTTTTTATGCAACCTTAGCTTTTCACTACATGAATCATATCCACAACCCCAAATTTGGCTAACTCCCTAAATTTCCAAAAATTTCGCCAGATGATCCTTTGTAACTAGGCCTATCCACCGGTCAGAGAGCCCCAAAAACATATCCTAACAGCATATACATGTTCCATAGACACAACATAACTTGTACAACACCAACCATGGTTGCATAGGCAACATATAACCAAGGCAGAATAGTTTTACATAGACCAAATCAAAAGATAAGAGTTCATAGAGACCAAAATGCACAAAATCTATTACATGTTTATACAAACAATTGTGGGTACTTCTTTCTCATTTCTTCCTCGGCTTCCCAAGTGGCTTCCTTAACCTGCTGGCTCTGCCATAACACTTTTATGGAGGCAATTTCCTTATTTCTCAATTTTCGGACTTGCCATTCAATAATGGAAACTAGAAATTCTTCATATGACAGTTCCTCATTAACCTTAATAGTTTCAACTGGCACAATAGTGGACGGATCTCCTAATACCTTCTTCAACATAGACACATAGAAGTCTGGGTGTACCAATGATATCTCGGGCAACAGCTTGAGCTTGTATGGCACCTGACCAATCCTCTAAATGATTATGTACGGTCCAACATATCTCGGAATCAATTTCCCTTTCTTTCCAAACTGCATGATACCCTTCATTGGGGAACCTTCAAAAATACCCAATCATCTTCTTTGAACTCCAAATCTCTGCAACGAACGTCCAAATACGACTTTTGGCATATTTGAGTAGTTTTCAACTTCTCCTTAATAATTTTACCTTTATCCATGGCCTGATGCACAAGGTCTAACCCTATCAATTCCACTTCTCCAACCTCGAACCACCCAATGGGAGACCTACATCTCCTACCATACAATGCCTCAAACGGTTCTATGTGGATACTAGCATGGAAGCTGTTCTTATAAGAAAATTCTTTGAGTGGCAAATAGTCATCCCAGCTACCTTTGAAATCAAGAGTACAAGCACGCAACATGTCCTCAAGCGTATGAATAGTCTGCTCTACTTGTCTGTCGGTTTGAGGATGAAGTGATGTGCTAAGATTTACCTCTGTATCCAAACCTTACTGAAATTTCTTTCAAAAGTTGGCTGTGAACTGAGCCCCTCGATCTGAAATGATTGAGACAGGAGTGACATGCAATCTGACTATTTCTTTGATATACAACTGAGCATATTGTTCCGCTGTGTCGGTAGATTTAATTGGCACGAAGTGCTCTAATTTCGTGAGCCAATCCATAATCACCCAAATTGAGTCAAACTTATGTGGAGTGCGCGGTAACCCTACCACAAAATCCATGTTGATCATCTCCCATTTCCACATTAGAATTTCTATGCTTTGAGCCAATCCACCGGGTCTTTGATGTTCGGCCTTCACTTGCTGACAGTTCGGACATTTTGCCACAAAGTCCGCCACATCCCTTTTCATGTTATTCCACCATTAAACTTCCTTGAGATCATGATACATTTTCGTACAACCTGGGTGCATGGAATACCTAGAAGTGTGAGCTTCTGCCATGATCCTTTCTCGAAGACTGTCCATATCCGGAACACATAGGCAGCCTTTGTACTATAGGGTACCATCATCCATGCCAAAGGAAAATGTTGTGGTCTTGTGTTTATGAATCCCCTTTTCAGTTGTGCTAATAATGTATCTTCAAATTGCTTCTCCTTCACCTCTTCTACAAGCGATGATTCAACCCTGTTTTGTACAATCACTCCTCCTTCATTAGAGCTCCCAAGGCGAACTCCCAAACTAGCCAACTGGTGAATCTCCCTAGCCAATGGCTTCTGATATGCCTCCAAATGAGCCAAACTTCCCGTAGATTTTCGACTAAGAGCATCCACCACAACATTAGCCTTTCTCGGGTGATAGAGAATATCAATGTCATAGTCCTTGAGTAACTCTAGTCATCTTCTCTGTCTCAGATTCAATTCCTTCTGCTTGAAAATATGTTGAAGGCTCTTGTGGTCCTTAAATACATCCACATGGACCCCATACAAATAATGTCGCCAAATCTTTAGCACTGCCGCAAGCTCTAAGTCATGGGTTGGATAGTTCTTTTCATGATTCTTGAGTTGCCTAAAAGCGTAGGCTATAACCTTTCCGTGTTGAATTAACACACACCCAAGCCTGATCCTTGAGGCATCACAATACACCACAAATCCTTTTGTACCCTCTAGTAGGGCTAATACCAGTGATGTAGTCAATCTTGATTTCAATTCTTGGAAACTCCTTTCACAAGCATCGGACCATTGGAATTTAACTACCTTATGCGTCAATATAGTAAATGGAGAGGCAAGAGTAGAAAACCCCTCCACAAATCTTCTGTAGTACCCAGCCAAACCTAAGAAACTGCGAATCTCTATTAGAGTGGTAGGTCTAGGCCAATTCCTTAACACTGCAATGTTTTGAGGATCAACTATAATTCCTTCCCTGGAGACAACATGACCCAAGAACGCGACAGATTCAAGCCAAAAATCACATTTTGGAAATTTTGCATACAATTGATGTTGCTGAAGAGTTTGCAGAACTGCCTTGAGATGATCAGCATGGTCATCCCGACTTCGGTAATACACAAGAATAACGTCAATGAACACTATCACAAAGGAGTCTAGAAAATGCTTGAAGACTCGATTTATAATATCCATGAAAGCTGTCGGGGTATTTGTTAGCCCAAAATACATCACCAGAAATTCAAAGTTCCCATACCGATCCTGAAAGTTGTTTGTGGAATATCCTGCTCCCTTATCATCAATTGATGATACCCGGACCGCAAGTCAATTTTTGAGAAACACGAAGCACATTGCAATTGATCAGACAAGTCATCTATTCTTGGTAGAGGATATTTATTTTTGATTGTGACCTTGTTGAGTTGTCGGTAGTCAATACACATCTGTAGCGACCCATCTTTCTTCCTTACAAACAAGATCGGTGCGCCCCACGATGACACACTCAGCCAGATGAAACCCTTTTCTAGCAAATCCTTCAGTTGTTCCTTTAGCTCTTTCAATTCTACCGGTGCCATTCTGTAAGGTGGAATTGATATAGGCTGCGTGCCTGGCATCACATCGATCATAAAATCAATCTCCCTATCTGGTGGAATCCCAGGGAGCTCATCTGGAAAGACATTCGGAAATTCATTCACAATTGGTACGGACTCAAGGCTAGATGCCTCGGCATCAGTGTCCGTAACCCGAACTAAATGATAGATACACCCCTTCTTGATCAACTTTGCGGCCTTAAGATAAGAATTAAACTGACCTTTAGGCACTACATTATCTCCCATTCATTCAACAATGGGCTCATTAGGAAAATCAAGCCTCATAGTGCTAGTAAGACAATCAAGCCTGGCAAAACAGGAATATAGCCAATCTATTCCAATTATTACATCAAAATTGACCATCCCCAATTCAATAAGATCGGCCATGGTATCCCTATAATGTACCATGACAACACAACCTCTATAAACTCGTGCAGCCATAATAGGCTCACCCACCGGACTAGATACCGAAAATGGCTCATGAAGCTGTTCTAGTTCCATCCCAAATCCATAGCAACAAAAGGGGTAACATAGGACAAGGTGGAACCGGGGTCAATAAATGCATACACATCATGTGATTGGACAGTCAGAATACCTGTAACAACATCTGGAGAAGCCTCTGCAGTCTGGAGACCACTCATGGCATAGAACTGGCTGGGTCCTCCCGAACTCTGCGCACCACCCCTAGATGCACCTCGCCCCGTGGGTGCTAGGGTATCTCGAGCTGAAGATGTAGCAACTACTGGACTGGATGACTGTGATGTGCCCCTACCCGCACAATGGCGGGATGTATGACAATGCTTCTAAATGTGGCCCCTCATCCTGCATCCATAGCATACGGGAAACTCCAAGTAGCAAATCCCTGGGTGCATTTTCTTGTACTTGGGGAACGAGGACCTCTACTGCTGCTGGGATCCCCCTCCTGACCAACCCCGCTGATGGGATCCTTTGTTGCCCTGACTGGGCTTGAAATGACTCCACTGCTGCTACTAGCTGGGCCTTGATGGCAGTGCACTGGCTGAAGACTGTACAACAAACTGGGACGGCCCTGATGTCCCTCCCTGGAAAGCTGATCTTCCCCTACCTAGTGACTCACCCATTTTGCCTGTAGACCGGGTCTTTCTGTTATCCTTTCTCTCTATCCTGTTCTTCAGTTTATAGTTCTCTGTAGCCTGAGCAAATGCCACCATCTTCCCATAATTCATGTTAGAATTCAATGTAGTTGTATAAGCCTTATTAATAGTCAAAGGATTAAGGCTCTAAACAACCCGGGGCACCCTAGCCTCCATTGTGGGAAACATGTGAATAACATACTTGGATAGACGAGCAAACTCCATGTGGTACTCCCACACACTTCTGCTACCTTGCTTCAGATTCTCAAACTCTGCTACATGGGCTTCCCTTGTCTTAGTAGGAAGGAAATGGTCTATAAAGGCATCGGCAAACTCGCTCCACCTCGCCGGAGTGCTCCCCTCCTAACGGGAATTTTCCCACAATTCAAACCACGAATAGGCCACCCTTTTCTGATGATAGGCAGCCAACTCTACTCCCTCTATCTCAATTGCACGCATAACTCTAAGGGTCTTGTGCATCTCATCAATAAAATCCTGAGGGTCTTCTTCTGGATTGGCACCCGTAAACACTGGAGGGTCTAACTGAAGAAATCTATTCACCCTAGAACTGGTGGAATCCCCTTGCTAGCTGGATGAACTGGGTGCAACATTGGACCTCTAGGCCTGAGAGGCCACTAGCTAGGTCAACATCTGAATAGCTCCCCTAAGATGCCCACCAGAAATACCAGAACCGGAAACTGGGGCTGGAGGTGGAATAGGAGTATCAATGGGAGGGATAGTAGTTCCCATCCGCAGGAGTAGGAACTGGGGTAGTCTGCTTTGGAATAGGAGAACTATGCAGGGTGATAGCAGGGCGACTACCCTCACCCGTAGTATCAAGTAGTGATTCAACAGCCACTCATGAGGTGGCATTGGCTCCTTGTCAAATTCTTTATTTCTTCTTAGGTGCCATTTACTGAAAGATAGAACAATAAACTGGTTAGAAGGGGAATAGTGTCATAACAAGTTTTGCCGCACGATCCAAAATATCAAAGAAGGGTGTTATTCCTAAATGCCCAAGTAGCCTCCAAGTTATAGATGTGGTCGACTACACACCGATAAGAAGGACTCTACTAGGAACAGCTATGAGACATCCTAGGGCACTTTAAAATCTTAGGCTCTGATACCAAGTTTGTCACGCCCCAACCTCGGGAGGCGCTACTGGCGCTCAATCGAGTGAACCCAACTGAGCAAGCCTTTTTCACAATTTCTACCCAACTCAATACGATTAAGAAACCATGCTTTCATTTATTTAGACAATAGCAAAATCGTATATTCAACATTGTTAATTCATTTTCATATCAAGAACCTTAAGTCGTGGCTATGTTTTAAGATTTCGTACATTTACAATTTAGAAGAACTAGAGTTTAGAATTATTATACAGTACATTGTCCAATCCGACATCCGAACATAACCCACACAAACGTCTACGAAGCCTCTAAGAATACAAAGACAACTATGACAACGTTGACAACAAGGCCCCGGCTATAACTCAAAAGTAGAAGTCTACAACAAAAGATGTACAACATAACCCCTTGGAGGAGAAAGGGGGAGGGGGGATAACCAAGACTTTGAGAGAAGGATACTCCACTATGCGCGATCGGCAATGTCTGCTATGGAGCCACCTACATTCATTCAAAAATGTAGTGCCCCAGCAAAAGGGACGTTAGTACCATGGAATAGTACTAATATGTATAACTAAACATCATCCTGTTAGAAAGAACAACCATACAAGAGTAAAAAGAAATCATAAGGACTACAAAGCTTTAAACAAACACCACGTCAGCAATATAACATGTTCACAAAGTTTCTGAAATTTTAGGTTAGGGCATTCCATATTGTTGTATCATACCGCTTCCTTGAGCGGAGTCCAATGAAGGCCTGATTGACTAAGCCATCTTACCAAGATGTTACCATTATTTCATTCTCACTTTCAATGTTAAATTATCAATACATTACCACCATGTGTGTATAACATGGCGTCCGATCACGGCCCGATCGGCTAAGCCGTCTCACCAAGACGTTACTCTTTTTCCGTTAATCATCTCAATTCACTCTTTTGTTTCACATGTATTAGTTCATCTGCACTGGGGGCCACAATTACCACATTCCATAACTCACATTTCACATTATTCCCATTTTCAACATTAACCTTTCCATTTAAGATCATAGGCACATACAAAAACAATTTAAGTTATAAACATAGAGAGGAATTCATCTAGTTCAGCATATTAATCACAATGTAACCTTGACTTGACATTTAGGTATTTAGCACATAGATCATGTTCTCCGCACATTCTCAATTTACAAAGAATAACACATTAAACACATGGAGAAGCACCTTCCATATACATTTACACAACATCAATTCATTTGACATAACCAGTACTACATCAATTAAATTTCGGACTTGCAACATTTGCACAGTCACCATGGAGGCTCAATTTCTAAGAGGAGGGGGTTTTAGCCATACATACCTCAATAGCGCTTTCCTTAAATCCTTATAATAAATTCAAAAATTTCCTAGCAACTTCTATCTATTTTATGAAAATTACAATTTGAACCAAGAAGTAGAGACGTGAATAAGATTCTAGCTCATTTATGTAAATTATCAAGCACTAAGTGTGCAAAGTGATTTTAGTACCCTTTTATGTGAGATTTTCATCCTCCCCATACCCTATTATCTTTTATGCATGCAAGAAAATCCATTCTTATACCATTGAACCCACAAGCTAATTACTCATTCTAGTGTGAATTTCGAAACTAGAGATTAGGGCTCAAGTTCTTACCTCTTGGGGTGAAGGCCTAGAAGATTTTATTTGATAATCTTCAAGTGTTTAGGCAAGAATTCAGTGGAGATTTGATGAAGATCACCCCCTCTCTCTAGAACTTCTCCTCTCACTCTTCTTGTAGAAGAATATCTTAAAAAGGTCTAATCGGGTGTTTTTAATGGGATGGGGACGGGTTTTCAAAGTTGGAAAATAGGATCCCTGACACGATTTGCGATTGAATAATGGACATGCGGCCCGCATAATGGACTAAAAAAAAGGCCTAAAAAACCTGAACAAACTACCCGGGTATGTTACAGAAATGTTGTCGGCACACCTGTTTTGTGGTCTCATAATGCACCGCAGAACTGCTCCTCACAAAAATTCCAAGGGGATTATGCGATGACTATGCAGCCCACATACTGATTTTTTGATCACAAAATTGGCCGCATAGTTGACCTCAAATTAACCATCAAACTAATTGACTCTGCGGTGACTATGCGGTCCCTATAGCTATTCTGCGATCGCATAATGGACCGCATAAACGCAATTTTCTGGAAAACATTGTTCCTTAACTTATTAATGTACAGATCAATACAAAGGTTCTGAACCGATCAACAGATCAACTTATTAATCTCTAACACATATACCTAACTTGGTACTATGAGCTTTCGGGTTTTGAGTAAAAATTTTCACGGGGACTTACAATGACACTTACTTATAGCTTGTTATAAATATCATAAATACGTTAACCTCAAGATGATCTCATCCTTGAGCTTACGTCGATTAACTTACGACAAAAGTTTTTTGTACGAAGATGCGAGATGTAACATCTCATTTTCGAGCATCCATTAATTTATTTGTGGGACACATTCATGTACAAAAACATGGGGTGTAACAAATTACATAGCTATTCAAACAAATAAGGATACTTCTTTTTCATCTCTTCCTCAGCCTCCAAAGTAGCTTCTTCAACCTTTTGATTTCGCTAGAACAATTTTACGGATCATTTTCTTTGTTTCATAGTTTTTGGACTTTCCTATAAATAATGGCAACTGGAATTTCTTCATAGGTCAGTTCTTCATTAACCTCAATAGTCTCAATTGGCAAATAAGCGATGGATCTCCGATTACCTTTTTCAACATAGACACATGAAATACCAGGTGCACTAATGACATCTTAGGTGGTAGATCCAGCTTGTACACCACCTGGCCAATCCTTTGAATGCTTCTGTTCTGTCTGACATACCTCGAGCTCAATTTCCCCTTTTTACGAAACCACATTACACCTTCATGGGGGAAACGTTCAAGAATACTCAATCATCTTCTTTGAACTCCAATACCCTACGACGAACATCCAAAAAGGACTTTTGAGGACTATGAGTAGTTTTCAACCGTTCCTTAATAATTTTGTCCTTCTCCATAGCCTAATTACAATGTCTTGTCCTATCAATTCAGCTTCCCCAATCTCGAACAACCAAATGGGAAATCTACATATCCTACCATATAAATCCTCAAGTGGTGCCATCTGAATACTAGCATGACAACTATTTTTGTAAGCATAGTGTATGAGTGGCAAATAGTCATCCCAACTACCTTTGAAATCAAGAACATAAGTACGCATCATATCCTCAATTGTCTGAAAAGTCCGCTATGCCTTCCTGTCGGTATGTGGATGAAAGTTTGTACTAAGACTCACCTGATACCCAAACTTTGCTTAAATTTCTTCCAAAAAGTAACTGTGAGTTGTGCCCCTCGATCAAAAATGATAGAAACTAGAGTGAACCTGGCTATTTCATTGATATACAACTGAGCATATTATTCCACTGTGTAAGTAGATTTAGTTGGCAAGAAGTGTTCTGATTTCGTATGTTGGTCCAAAATCACCCAAATCGAATCAAATTTGCGAGGAGTGCGAGGTAGTCCTACCACACCATATTAATCATTTCCTACTTCCACATTGGAATTTTTATGTTCTGTGCTAACCCACCGGGCCTGTTGGTATTTGTCCTTTACTTGCTGCCAATTGGGACATCTTGCCACAGTGTTCGCCACATTCCTCTTCATGTAATTCCACCAATAGACATCCTTGATATCATGATACATTTTTGTAATACCCTTCTAAGCCCAAGAAACTACTAATTTCTGTTGGAGTTGTAGGTCTAGGCAAATTCTTCACTGCTGCAATATTTTGTGGATCAACCCTAATTCCTTCTTTGGAGACGACATGACCCAAGAATGTAACAGATTTAATAAAAAATTCAGATTTTGAAAACATCGCATATAATTGGTGCTGATGAAGAGTCTGTAGAACTGCCTTGAGATGATCGGCATGGTCCTCTCGACTTTGTGAATATACAAGAATATTGTCAATGAACACTATTACAAAGGATTCAATAAAAGGATTGAAGACTCGATTCATAAGTTCCATTAAAGTTGTCGGGGCTTTTGTTAGAGAAAAAGACATTGCCAGAAATTCAAAGTGCCCATACAGCATCCTGAAAGTTATTTTTGTAATATCCTGCTCCCTTATCTTCAATTGGTGATACCCGGACCGTAAATCAATTTTGGGGAAGTACCTAGCACCCTTCAATTGATAAAACAAATCATCTATCCTTGGTAGTGGGTACATATTTTGTTTTATGATTTTTTAAGCTGTCGATAGGTAATACACATCCTTAATAACCCCTCTTTCTTTCTTACAAAAAGAACTGGTGCACCCCAAGGCGACACACTCGGTCCGATGAAGCCCTTCTCTAACAAATCCTTAAATTATTCCTTTAGCTCCTTCAATTCTGCTAGTGCCATTCTGTAAGGTAGAGTAGATATAGGCTGCGTGCCTGACATTACATCGATCCTAAAATCAATCTCTCTGTCTGGTGGGATCCAAGGAAGGTCATCAGAAAAGACATTTGAGAATTCATTCACAATTGGCACAAACTTAAGTGTAGGTGCCTCAACGTCGGTGTCCTTGACTTTGACCAAATGGTAGATACACCTGTATATGGCTAAAATTGGAGAGCCCGATTGTATGATCATTATGATATCCCACAGTCCATTTTTGGGAGGCCCGTAGCATAGTTCGAGTCCCGACCCTGAAGTTTCTATATGCTCGACCTCGGGGTAGAGTAAATCGGCGGCTATGATGAACGAGTGGGAGATTCCCAAGGCACATGACTAAAGCTAACCATGTCTATTAGGCTAGTTCAAGCCCGTACCGTGGCATTAAATAGCTGTACCAGCCATATATCTTTGTAATACATGCATTTGTACTATGTTGGGATTCCCCATGGTATATAAATGAGACCCTTGTCATTTTGTAAGGGACACACAACATTCAATACAAGAACATTCTCTGCTATCTAACTTAAACATATTCTCTCTTGATTCCATTACTTTTATTGCTTGCATTTATTGTGTTTCATTTATTGTTCTTTATTTATTGATCATTATTGACAATAATGAGCTCTCATCAAAGCTCTCAAAACTGTTAGTCATTCGTCGATTGTCCGCAACTTTATACCCTGTTCGACCTCGAGGCCCTGTATAACCAGGCTCGAGGCCCCAATTCCCAGTGGCTCGATTTTCTTAAACGCACTGCCTTCAAATTCTTATCTTATTTTTTGGTCTCACACTTAGAATCTACTGCCTAACAACTAGCATAAAAATAAATCACGTATTTTTACAACCAGAAATCAAATCTAATTGTTATTACCATTTTTGAGGTAAACAGTTTGGCATCCACCGTGGGGCTAAAATAAGAGTAATTGTTTTCTTGCTAGTTTACTACATAATGCAAGTTATCTTTCACACTTTTTCTTGTCCAAGAATCTTTGATTTCAGGTCAAAATGTCTAACTAAATGAATGCATATGAAAACAACGGTCTTGAAGACCATGAAGAGAATGGTGTAGTTGTTCCAGGTATTGGTATACCACCACGAAACCCTAAGGACGCACTAGAGCAAATCCCCGGGGATGTGGTCTCACGCGATGCCCGACACATCGATATAAGGTCCCATACTAACAGGAGTGTACGCCAAGGAGACCAACAAGAAGCTCAGAAAACCCTAGCTCGGGAGGAACAAGAGGTTACCCTTTACGTTATTTTTGAGATGTTATAGGCACAACAACTGGCAATCGCTCAACTGCAAAGCCACCAAAAAACCCCAAGTACAACGGCCCCAAAAAGGGCCCCTCGGACCGAACATGTACCTAAAAGGTCGAGCAACAACGGGTCAGCAGCCGACCCTGCTGTATGAAGATGCTCGAGGACCTCACAAAGAGAATTGAGTCGGGCGAAAAGATGATAGAAGCCGACGACAAAAAGGTAGAGACCTACAACTGAATGGTCGATCAAATTCCGGGTGCACCCCCGATCCTGAAGGGTGTAGATTAAAAAAAGTTCGTGCAAAATCCATTCCCACAAAATGCCGCTCCAAATCCCATCCCAAAGAAATTCAGAATGCCCGATCTTCCGAAGTACAACGAAACCTCGGACCCCAACGAGCACATCACTGCTTACACTTGTGCGGTGAAGGGCAATGACCTGAGGGACGATGAGATCGAGTTCGTCCTACTAAAAAGGTTTGGAGAAACACTTCCGAAAGGGGCCATGATGTGGTATCACAACCTAGATCCGATTTCGATAGACTCATTTGACATGCTGGCAGATTCTTTCTTAAAGGAACATGCCAGTGCCATCAATGTGGCTACAAGTAAATCCGACATCTTTAAATTCAACCAAAGAGAAAACGAGATGCTGTGGAAGTTCGTATCTTGCTTTTAAATGGAGCGAATGGAATTACCACCAGTCTCCGATGACTGGGCGGTGAAAGCCTTCACCCAAGGTTTGAACGAGCAAAGCTCGATGGCTTCGAAGCAGCTGAAGCAGAATTTGGTTGAATATCCCGCCGTGACTTGGTAGAATGTCCACAACCAATATGAGTAGAAGTTTAGGGTCGAGGACGACCAACTGGGAGCTCCCTCGGGCTCTGTATATCCAAGTAGACTCTTGGCAAAGGAGCCAAATCCAAACAAGGAAAGGTACCAACCATACAACGAAGAGGAGAAATGCCCCAAGGTATAACATACCTCGAAATGACAGAAGGATAGATTGAGGTCAAAATACTTGGAGACCCATGAGTAGAGCCGGATACGATAGACACACAAGACTAATGGAGGCACCCCACTTGTTGAAATGCAACTTCAACATTGACGTTTCAGACACCGTATCTGCCATCGGTAAAATCATAGACACCAGGTGGCCAAGACCTGTTCTATTAGATCTGTCACAGAGGAACCCCAAATTAGTGTGCGAGTTTCACGACACACACGGTCATAAAACCGAATACTACAAGCATATCTGAGAAGAAGTAGCCTGGATACTCAGTAAAGGGCACCTCCGAGACTTATGTAGTGGCCAAGCCAAAAATCAGTTCCGAGAAAGAGAGGCGAACGGGAAAAATGAAATAGATGAACCGCAACATGTCATCCATATGATTGTTGGAGGAATCGACATCCTGCAGGAACCCGTTGTCAGAAGAAAAAAAATATCCATCCCCGCGGAGAAGCAAACTCGGTGTTATATACCCGAATATGCTCTCACATTCAGCGACGAGGACATTGAGGCCCTATCTCAACCTCACAACGATGCCTTTAGTAATTTCTTTTATTGTAAATACATTTCAAATTAAACGTGTGTTTGTGGATCCTGGTAGCTCGGCCAACATTATCAGGTCAAGGGTGGTGTAGCAGCTTGGACTGCTCGACCGGATCGTGCCCGCCTCTTGAGTCATCAACAGATTCAACATGGAAAGTGAAACAAAGAAAGGAGAAATCACCCTCCCGGTACGTGGCCGACACAACCCAAAATGTCAAATTCCATGTCATCAAAGGAGACATGAGGTACAACGCCGTACTCGGGCAGCCATGGATACACTGCATGAGATTAGTACCATAAACGCTTCATCAAATAATGAAGTTTACGATGAAGGAAGGATTAAAAACCATGTATGGGGAACCGACATTTATGCCTTCAACATCAAAGGAGACGAAGGATAAACAAATAGTGAAGTAGCAATCATGAGACACATTTTCGGCTACACCCGAATAAAACAACCAAAGGACCGTGTCGCATCCTCGGACAAAAAATATGAAGCATATCAAGGCCCAAAGCATAATCGAGACGGTTGAACGACAGTCCAACTCGAAGACCTTAAGGTTTCAAAGCATACATTGCACTTTCTTCCTTCGATCAGGTTTTATCCCAAGAAGGGTTTTACCAACAATGTTTTTAACGAGGCAACATCTATATGCTACCTAAGGAGAATTTCACAAGTGTTCAAGCCTTCTCTTCAATCAACCTCGAACACAGGGGCATTCCCCCAGAAGATCACCTTCTCGAAGAAGTCAAGATGAGCAAAAAAGGGTCTTAATAAGAAAATGACGTATCGGGTCAAACGGTTGAATGAACCGTGTCCGCATAGAATAATTTAGCCCTTGACGGCAAAAACACGTATACTTGTGCCATATAATCAAAGAATATTTTCTCCTCCATCAAAATGCTTTGAGCTTCAAAGAAGTCTAATACTTTCACAAGAAATGGCTCCATAGCCAAAAATTTCCCGAACACTCGGGGACTGTCATTAAAAACTCAAAGCCATATGACCTCCGGGTCGGAAACTTCAAACTCGTAATCCCTCAACTAGGCACTAGAATGTTTAGAAAGAATAGCTCTAGAGCCAAAAATCATTCAACGTCTCGGGGACTGTCGTCGACTATCATCCCATCGAGCTATCAGAAACTCAAGGCCGTAAGACCCCAAGCGGGAAACCGCGAGTCCGAAAGCCGTCTATAAGGAAACACCAAAACAATAAGACCTCAAGCAAGGCATGAACCATACTTGTACCAAGTAATTTATCTGTAAGACCTCAAGCAAGGAATGAACCATACTTGTACCAAGTAACTTATCTGTAAGACCTCAAGAAAGGCATGAACCATATTTGTACCAAGTAACTTATCTGTAAGATCTCAAGCAAGGAATGAACCATACTTGTACCAAATAACTTATCTGTAAGACCTCAAGCAAGGCATGAAACATACATGTACCAAGTAACTTATCTGTAAGACCTCAAGTAAGGCATATTAATATTTGTAAGACCTTACAAAAGGCATAATTTCGATCTTAAAGTTAAGTCTATATATCCGAACTTATAAGACCACTAAAAAGGCATACCCTCGATATAGTTGCCGAAACTAGTTCACTCGGGGGACTAAAAGGCTACGGCCAATTATAATGACTATGATTACAAGGTTGTACCAGCCAAACTCACGTGACTCAGGGAAGCCCGACCGTTGCTATAAAATCACAGGCCTTCAATTACTTCAAAAAAACTTTCCAAAGAACAGATTGTTAGGCTACCCTTGGCATAAGCAAAAGAGCTTCGATCATATCAGTTCCAAATAATAGGCTTCAAAACAATTCAGCCACCGAGCAAAACCTCCCAAGGTGCTCATTTATCGCTACATAACGACTCATAATCGAGGCTGTTATCAATCCGTCGAAGAGTCTGGCGAACACAAAAACTTCAAAAAGTCTTTAGCGAGGGAAAAACTATAAAACTTAAGGGTGAATGAGCTCGAGTCGAAATCCGACTCGGATATTGAGCCCAAAATAGTTAACTAAAAATGCCTACGGGCAAATGCGTAAGAGCCTACGAGCCAGCCTAACAAGCCCCATGGCCGAATTATAAACCTAACGGTTTTTACTCAAAGGCCAATTCATCTGGCTAATAATTGACAAAATGTCAAAACTCAAGACAAATAAAGACATACACAAGCAAATAGAAATGTGTGAATGATGAAACCGAAAGGTTTTCTTTTATGCGCATACGCGAAAAAATGCAGAAAGCCCCATTTGCAAAGTTCTCTAAGAACACTGTACAAAGAATAAAAAGAAAAAGGCCTAGTCTATTTTCCCCTTTGGGACTGCGGCCCCATCGGCCTCTTCCTCATTATCTTAGGCATCAGACAAGAGGAGCCTCGCATGATATTCGTCCGCCTTGGCCTGCGCTATCTCTTTCGAGAGATCGAAGACCCTAACATGAATCTTTTTGAGGGTTTCCCCTCCAAGATTTGCACCAGTCATATTCATTACATCTTCTTTCTCGATCGAAAACACCTCTCAAGTTTGCTCGAACATCAATAGCCTCTTTTAAATAAATAGCCACTTTTTTGTCGGCCTTAGCCCGAATCTCTTCAGCCTCAGCCCGAGCATCCACGACCTTGGCCTTCATCTCCAAAAGGTCAGACTCGAGCCTTGCAATCCTACTCGTCTGAACGTAGCTGATCTCACTGGCATTCCGGAGCTGCACTTTGATGGCAGAATCCTTGGACAGAGCGTTCTTTTTGGCTACAACATGGGCATCTATCTGAGCCCTAAGCTCATTACACTCATGCTTGGCTTGGCCAACCACGCCCCTAAGGCATTCCAAATCCTCTATATTGCTATGCAACTGAGGTATCAAAGTATTAATCTCTAAGGATAGAAGAAGGAGCATGCATTCCTTCGGAGGAAAAGTTACCTGTTTCTCAAGGTGGCCTTCATAGTTCAAGCTTCGATTCGCCTCGTACCGAAGATGACTCAGTTCTTTTCCCTTTCATCACAAAGAAGCCTGAGGGATTTCTCCCTATCCAAGGATTTCCTTAACCGGGCTTCATAGTGGAGCAACTTGGACTTGAGCTTGTTAAAGGCCTATGAAAAAGAAACTCAATGAGAAAACCAAAATATAAAATCAAAAAATCAACGAAGTTGACCAAAGGTCACCATAGAACAAATCTGCTAAGCCTCCTTAAAGGTTGAGCATGCACCTACTGGCCTAGTCTCACCGGCCCCAGTTGAACCGATCTCCGTGGAGACATGGTCACTTGAGACCCCACTTGATTTAGGCGGCCCCTAGTTTCGAACATCCCTCAATGTACCTCCGACAAGGGGTGAGGACGGCGACTGACCACATGTATCCCTTGAAGTACCTTCGGCGGGAAATGAAGACAGCGTCAAGAGAGGAACCACTTTTTTCCAAGATTAGAAGCCTCAGATGCCGCAGGATCAACAGATACATCTTCTTTGAGCCTTTGAGCAGCGCTTGCCTAGCTATGAGCACCCTCGTCCTTTGAGGATCCGTTTGTTATCACTCCTCGACTCCAAAGTCGATGATTCTTCCTCCTCTATGAGGGGCACGACCTCATCTAAGAAAAATCTCCAGTGCCTGCAGTGACGGAGTTAGTACATATAAAAGAAAGTGCATTTCAAAGAAAGCAAGCCACACACCACGTACCGTGATGTTTTGCCTCCCATCTACCATTGGCCAGATCTCGCCACTTACGCTCATTGTAAGTCGATCAAGGTGACAGTTTTTGAGACCAATCAGCCAGGTCGGGAACCTCGTGTGGCATCCACAGGATTGCTGCAAAAAAAGAAAAGAAAAGGAAAGAATCTTTATAGAGTCCACCTTCACCATGGAAAAGACCAATATAGAACACAAGTGTAACACATACTTGTGAAATTCCATTTCTCAGGAAATGGAAGGGACTCTACGGGAATAATATCGACAGTCCACACTCGGATGAAATGACTTTGTTTACCGTGAAAATGGTAATGACAATTAAATTTGATTTAATGGTTCTAAGAATATGTGATCCATTTTTATGCTAATTGTTAAGCAATTGCTGCTATGTGGAAGACTTAGAAACACTATAAGAACATAAAAATGAGGTGTTAACCAAACCTAAAAGTTAGCAATCGGGGCCTCGAGCTTGTCGATTCTGGGGCCTCGAGGTCGATTCCGATGCTCGGCTGGGAGCTATCGAGGGTAGTCGAGAGGGAATAAAAGTTATGACAAAATCATTGATGGATCTTTATGGCCAATAATGAGCAATAAATGATGAACATTTAATATAACACAATAAATACGAGCAACAAATGAAGTAATAAATTCGAGAGAATGTGTTAGAGAGCAAAGAGAATGTTCTTGTGTATTAAGTATGTAGCAACGAATATTTACAAAATGACAAGGATCCCCTTTATATAAAAGGGGGGGTCCCAACATAGTACAAGTCTATTTATTACAAAGATATGGAGATGAGACAGCTAGTTAATGCCTACGATACGGGCTCAGACTACCTTGACAGATTTTGTCGGCTCTGGCTTCACTCCTTGGGAACTCCCCATTATCTTCTCGTAACCGCCGATCTCACACTATCCCGAGGTCAAGCGTTGATAGCCCTCAAGGGATGAAACTTGATCGTGATTTTGAGCCTTCGAGGCGTCATAACGAGGGAAAATTGGACCATCCGATTTTACCATATGCAGACTCCTCCACCCTCTGTCCCCATCTTCTTCATTGCTAGCAACAAAAGGCCGAGTGGATCAACATCATGTATTAATCAGGACTCGATGATGCAAGGGCCGGTACAATCTAAGAAGATGACTGAGGGTGAACTCGAGCCCGACCTTATTTGCAAAATACCTTATCATCAGCATTATCCTCCAAATCGATGGGTAAACCTGTGTCAGGGTAACCCGACATCTCCTACAAGATTAGAGCACAACACTATCGAGGAGGCCCAATGTAAAAGGGTACGCATATATTTGAAAAAACCCCTCAACATGAGCCATGATGCTCTCTTTCGGGGAAGGTACCTATAGTACCACTTTTTCTCACCGTCCGCAGTCTTTTCTAACTACCTCGAGGTGCTCCTCCCCTATTAAGAAATTAAACCTCGATGCATGGTCTTGATGACCCTGAACATTGGGAGGTCTCTCTAACGCAAATTCCCTGCTAGTAACAAAGCACCTCGAGGTTAGCTCACCAAATACCGACGGTGTACCACCGACTGAGCGCGAAGCAGAGGCGAAACTCTCCTCTCGTTGGTTAACGGGTTTGGACGTAGTACCCATGGCTATGATAAAATAAGAAAAAGGAAGGTAAGTGCTTGGGCGAAAGCTCTTGAGATGGTAAGAAAACTAGCACAAAAAAGAGCTCTCTACAAGGGATAGTTGCTCAAAGTAGTGGAGGCCTCAGATAAGAAATAAGCGAATGCACATATAGAGAAAGCAGTGACTGTTCACCTATCCTGAAGCACAATTAATTCTTACCATGTAAGTGCTATTTTTAGGGAAGTGTACCAGTGGGACCACCCCGGTCAGTTCACAACGATGGCACATAAATGATACTGCCACACAGCCTCGGTAGCCATTGAGACCCCGAGAATTTCTGTTATTACAAGCATCAATTCTAAAAAACTAACGACCTAATCTCGAGAAAGTGCTCGATATCGAGGGTCTTGACTACTCCAAGTATGGGCTCCGAAGAGCCAACATCAAAATTTAACGACTAACATTACAAAAGCTTTGAAAATAAATTTGAACACTTGAAGTAGAAAAATTTTCTTGAATTGCCAAAAATATATTTACAAGGGGTGTATTTACAATACCTTTTCCACCGGAAAATTCATACACAAAAAGAAAGGAAGACGACGTAGGTCTATTCTTTGTCTCACAACTCTTCGGATCATCTCTAGAACCCTCATCCGAAGTGGCCGAGAATGCCGATTCTTCCTCCAAGTCTCGAGCAGCCTCAATCTCAGCTGAGATATTGTAGTCTTTAGCGCTTGCTTCCTCGAGTACTTTTGTCCTTGCCTTTGCAAGAGCGTAAGCGATGGCTCGAGTTAGCTTCATCTCGGCCCTCTCTGATATCTCTCTAGCTTGTTCATTCGCAGTAATAACATCTTTCATGTATGAAAATTCATTTTCTTTGCCCTCAGCCTTGGCCGTAAAAAGTACAACAACATCCTACTAAGCACTACGAAAAAGACCCTGGATCGATTCCAACTCTGTCCACAAAAGGTATCTCTCCGAGGTCCATGAGGACTGGTTATGGTGCATTCCCAGGGTTTCGTGGTGGCACACCAACACCTGGAACACCCACACTGTTTTCTCTGTGGTCCTCAAAATTGTTGTTTTCACCTCAATTCACTGAGTTAGACATTCGACCTGAAATCGAAGATCTTGGACATGAAAAAGCGTGAAGAATAACTTGTGTTATGTAGTAAAACCAGCAAGAAAATAATCACTATTATTTTTAGCCCCACGGTGGGCGCTAAACCGTTTACCGTGAAAATGGTAATGGCAATTAAATTTAATTTAGTGGTTCTAAAAATACACGATCTATTTTTATGCTAGTTATTAAGTAGATGTTGCTATATGGAAGACTTAGAAAAAATGTAAGCACTTAAAAATTAGGTGTTAACCAAACCGAAAGGTTAGCAATCGGGGCCTCAAGCTTGTCGATTTTGGGGACTGGAGTTCGATTCTGATGCTCAGCTGGGAGCTATCGAGGGTAGTCGAGGGGGAATAACAGTTATGATAAAATCAATGATGGCTCTTTATGGGAAATAATGAGCAATAAATTATGAACTTTTAATAGAACACCATAAATACGAGCAATAAATGAAGTAATAAAGTAGAGAGAATGTGTTAGAGAGCAGAGAGAATGTTCTTGTGTATTTTGTATGGAGCAACAGATATTTACAAAATGACAAGGATCCCCTTTATATAAGAGGGGGAAAATCCCAACATACTACAAGTGCATTTATTACAAAGATATGGAGATTGGACAACGAGTTAATGCCAACGATACGACCTCAGACTACCCTGACAAATTTTATCGGCTCTAGCTTCACTCCTTGGGAACTCTCCATTTTCTTCTCATAATCGCCGGTCTCACACTGTCTCGAGGTCGAGCGTCGATGGCCCTCAAAGAATGACACTCGATCGTGATTTCGAGCCTTCGAGGCGTTATAACGAGGGAAGATTGGACCCTCCGATTTTACCGTACAGATAGTCCCCGCATTTCTTATAGTGTAACAACAAGAAACGACCTTGATAACAATCTTTCCAAGTTTCCGCGATAATGTTGCACTGATAATGTCACACTCATGACATAGGCTTTTGTGGAAACTGAGGCATCCTGCTGACTTGTCTGTTTAGCGTCTTGCACAGTCAATCCTCGTCCTTCTAAGCAATAATATCGAGGCCGATTCAGTTCCCAAAAATGCATTAATTGCATTTGTCGATATGTCTTTCAAGGACATTGATGGTGCCACCTGTTGCGATTTTCAAAAGAACATTGATTGTGCCCACCGGTCAATCTGCCCTTTCTCTATAAATAAGGGCTTTCTGGAACCAATTCTTTATTCAAGTGTTCTTCAATCATCCTTCCTCCCATTTCTTCTATCCATCCACACCCACCATCATTTCCCATGCCTGAGGCTCGCGGCCTCAAAGTTTCCTGGTGACGTTCTCATCAGTTATACCATGGTCCCTTTTCCGAGGCCCCTCCTTATCAAGCGAGATTACACCAACTTCTTCTTCTTGTTGTTGTTGTTGTTGTTATGGTGATTACTGTTGTCGCTGTTGGCTTGAGACGAGGAGATAGGGAGGCTGATCTCATCCATCTTGGGATGGTACTTGGACTATACACTGCTTCTCACGAGGGTGTTCGAACTATACACCGCCGCTCACCTTCCTACCCCGGCCTAGTGTGGCACTTCACCCCTTTTGCTTTCTGTGAGGTGAAGTGGTACCTCTGGCCGGTAGCTTACACATCGCAATATCCCAAGAAGTGGACTCTAAGTAGTCTTGCAAGTGAGGCAGCCGCCTGACAAGTCTTCTACCAGGCCGTGATTTTCCTGGCCTGGTGAAAGCCTTTGCTCTTTGGCAGGCTATGGAATTTTTTCACCCCTCTTTGCCTCTTCACTTTCCTCTTATTCATCTTCCCACTTTCCTCTTCTTCATCTTCTCCCTTGGAGATACTATTTTGGAGGGCCGAGATGAGACCCCCGAGGAGATGGCGTTCGAAGATTTTGCCACCATGGATGCATACATGAGGGGATGGTGCTTGAAGATACTGTCGCCGAGGATGAGCCGTCGAGGATACATTAGATTCTAGGCTATTCTTGCATATGTACCCTTTTGCTTCTTTGTTTCTGTTTAAGGACCCCTCGTGGGCTTTTGTAAACATATGGAAGGACCCCTTGTGGCCATTTGTAATCAAATGTTTATGAATGAATAAAAAATGTTTCTTTAGTTTGCCTCTTATGTATACTATTTTCCCCTTTACATGTGCTTGTGTAGAATCTGAGTGCATGACTCCATTGGTTTGTACAAATATCAAGCCTAGGTGCAAGCATTTTTTCTGACCTTTGATCGATTACCATGGTTCCCCTTGGAACCCTTTGCCATTCCTTGGATTGAGCGTGGGTTGGACTGGTAAGCTTGGGTCGACGTAACCCCATTCTTCGAACTGAATATGAGTAGGGCTTTGAACCCCCAAATTGAGACTTAGCCTTTGGACCCTATGACAATCTTTGAGGGGGGATTCGCTCTGAAGCTCGAGAATAGAGACTGCCTTTAGTCTTTTGGGAACAGTCCCCGAGTGGGGATTTGCTCAAACTTGGGCTGTCTGGAAACTTTTCTTGAACTTAGTGTAGATAGCCTTAAGGCATTGTAGATAGATCCCGAATGAGGGACCACCTGGGTTTAGACGGTACCTGAGGACAAGCCCGTATAAGTGAAGTTTTAAGTGTCTATTTTCTCCTCGAGAGGAACCTTCAAAATCGGGTACCATATCGAGTCTTACAATGACATCGATGGCCCATTTTATAGATCCTCAAGAGCGGGTACCATCTCGGGACTGTTGATGATGCCAATGGCTTTCTGGAGCCTAATTTCTTTTTAATGGAGGTCCTCGAGATCGGGTACCATCTCAGCACTTGATTGATGCCAAAGACTTCTAGGAGCCTAACTTCTTTTTGATGGAGGTCCTCGAGATAGGGTACCATCTCGGGACTTGATTGATGCCAAAGGCTTCCTGGAGCCTAACTTCTTTTTGATGGAGGTCCTCGAGATCGAGTACTATCTCGGGACTCGACGGATTCCAAAGGCTTCCTGGAGCCTGAATTCTTTTTTATGGATGTCCCCGAAATGTCATATTCGCGGGTCGTTGCTGCTCTTTCCATATATAGGGTTGTTTCCGCCCCTTTGGAGCTTCCACCATTCTGAGTAGCTACCCTTTTTTTCCTGAGTTAGACCATTCACTACTTTGGTGTTCACGCTCTTGCCCAAATTTTTGCTCCAGTTTTCTAGTTTTGCCACAGTCTTGACTGCTACATCAAGATCTGTTCAGCAAAGAGGAGGGGGTTCCGCCTCCGATTCTCGCCTCATCAGCGGGGCGCCACTGATGCCAGGCGGGCCAAATTTGGGGCATTTTGCTTCGAAAGGGGACTTTTCGTCAGAAAAGTGCCCCGATGTTAGGGACCAATGGGAGCATACCTTGAAGTTTACTTCTTTGATAGTAGAGCGACACCTTGAGTCGGTGAGGAAAGACTGCGGATGGGGGGAAAAGTTCGTACTGCAGGTGCCTTCCCTGGATGAGAGTATTACGGACCGTGCCGAGGGGTTTTTTAATATGTTCTTGTATCCTTTCACGCTGGGCCCTTTTGATAGGGTTTTGCTTGACTTCTGTCAAAAGTATCTGTTACCTTGGCACAGATTCATCCGTCATTTTAGCAGATAGTCCTGATGATGTGGTTCTTTGCAAAGAAGGCAGTGCTTGAATTTACACTTAGTTATCTGATCAGGCTATACCGGCCCTTTCACCATCATGGTCTGCTAACCTTACGATGCCGGTCAACCACGTCGTTCATTGTTGATGATGAAGAAGACTGAGGTCGGGAGTGGATGAGCCTCGGGGGGTGTAGATTTTGCTTTCTCATTCTATATAAAGCCTTTTAGTATCTCGTTTGTAAATAGAGCTTGTATTTTTTTGTATATGTGAGTAAAAGAAAACCTTGTGATTTTATTTCTCTTGTATCTCTTTCTGTCTTGAATTTAGCCAGATGGGATGGTCTTTGAGTTGAGTAGGAATCCTTAGATTCGTGGTGTGGCCCATAGGCTTGTTAAGTTGGCCCGTAGGCTCTTGCGCATTAGGTCGATGCGACCATTTTGTATGAGCTTGCGACAGAGGCTCTTACATTTTCGCCCTTAGGCATGTTTAATTAACTATTTTGGGTTCAGTCTCCAAATCAGGTTTTGAATCGAGCTCGTTCGACACTCAAGGTTTTGCATTTAGAGCTAGCTCTTAGGCTCTTACGCGTTTGGTCGATACAACCTTTTGTATGTGCTGGCGACAATGGCTCTTACGCATTAGGTTTTAGGCATATTCAGTTAACTGTTTTGGGTTCAGTCTCCGAATCGGGTTTTGACTTAAGCTCATTCGACCCTCCAGTTTTTGAATTGCTAGTTGGCCCTTAAGATCTTATGCGTTTGGTCGATGCGACCTTTTGTATGGGCTGGTGACAGAGGCTCTTACGCGTTGGGTCGATGCAACCTTTTGTATGAGCTGGCGACAGAGGCTCTTATACGTTGGGTCGATGTGATCTCTAATATAGGCTTTATTTTTCCCTCGTTAAGGACTTTTTGAAATAATGTTTGCCTGACTCTTCGACGGCTTAATAAAAAACCTCGATTGTGAGTCATTATATCGCGATCATCAGGCACCTTGGGAGGTTTGGCTTGGAGGTTGAGTATCTCGAAGCTAGTGTTTAGGAGCTGACATGGTCGAAGCTTTTTTGCCTACGTCGAAGGTTTCCTATTTAACCATCTCTTTCCGAAGTATATTCGGAGTAATTGAAGGCCTATGATTTTATAGCAACGGTCGGGCGTTCCCAAGTCGCGTTAGTTTGGCTGGTACAGCCGTGTGATCGGAGTCACTTGTGTTTGGCCGGAGCCTTTAAGTCCCAAGTGAAATAGTTTCAGCATCTATATCGAGTGTATGCCTTTTTAGGGTCTTACAAGTTCGATATATATCCGAAACTTTAAGATCCGGTTTATGCCTTTAGTAAGGTCTTACAAGTTTTATATGCCTTTGAGGTCTTATAATTTTGGATACTTGGTACAATTATGGTTCGTGCCTTTCTTGAGGTCTTACAGATATTGCCGTTGCCTTATATAGGTCTTATGAGACTGAGGCTGCCCACATGTGGCCTTACGACCTCGGGTTTTGCTAAGTCGACAGAGATGGTGCTTGACGATAGTGCCCGAGTCGTCGAGGGTTTCTTGGCTCGGGAGCCACTACTTGTAAACTTGGCATTGCCTCATTGAGGTCTTACGATTTCGGAATTTCCGACTCGGAGGTCATGTGGTATTGAGTTTTCGATGCCAGTCCCCGAGTGTTCGAGACGTCTTTAGGATTTGGAGCTGTTTTGTGATCTTGTTGTTTCCTTATTGAGGGCATACGAGCTCGAAGCTCCGACCCGGGGGTCGCATTATTGTGAATTGTTGACGCCAGTCACCGAATGTTCGGGACATTTTTTGGCTCTAAGGTCATTTTTTGCAAAAAAGTCGAGCTTCCTTGAGATGCAAAATGCTTTTGGGAAGTATTTTTTGATTACTTGGTAAAAGTATACATGTTTCTGTTGTTGTGGTCTCGATTTTTCTATGCGGACACAGTTCGTTCGACCGTTTGGCCCGATGCATTTTTTTCTATTGAGCCCCCGTTTGGCGTATCTTGGCTTCTCTCCGTAGGTGGCGTATCTTGGCTTTTCCGAGTAGGTGACCTTCCGGGGAGATGCCCCCCAGTATTTGAGGTTGATTGCAAAAGAATCCTTGAATACTTGTTGGGTCATCCTTAGGTAGAATATGGATGTTGCCTCGTTAAAAACCTTGCTGGTAAAACCCTTTTTGGGATAAAAACCCGGTCAAAGGAAAAGAGTTCAACACGTGCTTTTGAAACCTAAGGTCTTCGAGTTGGAAAATGCTTTGGCTGTTTCGATCGGATACCTGCGTTCTGGTCAATGTAGAATATAATTGAAGTAGAAAGGAGATGGTCATACCTTAGCGTACAATGAGCTGGCGATGTTTCGAGTTCTGATATGTTTCATTCGCTTGCAATGAGGACATGGTACGGTCTCCTGCTTTGTTTAGTCAATGATAGCTGAGTGCATGACTTTTTATCACTATTTTACAGTTTTTTGATCCTTCGGCTCCTTCGAATGTGGAGGTACTGGTGTCGAGGCCATGTCGTGCACCGCGAACATTTCCCTCGCTGCATGTTGTTCACTATAGACTGTCTTAATCCCATCCTTCGTGGGGAATTTCATCATTTGATGGAGAGTAGATGGTACTTCTCTCATGCAGTGTATCCACGGCCTTCCGAGCAAGGTGTTGTACCTCATGTCCCCTTCAATGATGTGGAATTTGGCATTTTAGGTCGTGCCGGCCACATTGACTGGGAGGGTGATTTCCCCTTTTGTTGTTTCGCTCACCATGTTGAATCGGTTGAGGACTCGAGAGGCAGGTACGATTTGGTCAAGCAGGCCGAGCTTCTCTACCACCCTCGACCTCATAATGTTGGCCGAGGTATTTGGATCCACAAGTACACGTTTAATTTGAAATGTATTTTCTAGGAAAGAGATTACTAGTGCGTCGTTGTGAGGCTGAGATAAAGTCTCGATGTACTCGTCGCTGAATGTGAGGGCATCCTCGGGCATGTAGTCTCGAGTTCGCTTTTATATTTTTGTTCTTCTCATCACGGGCTCTTGCTAAGTATCGATGCCTCCCAAGATCATGTGGATGAGATGTTGTGGCTCATTTGTTTCATTCTTCTTGGCCGCCTGTATTTCTCGGAACTGATTTTTGGCTCGATCGCTGAGAAATTCCTGGAGGTGACCTTTGTTAAGTAGCCGGGCTACCTCTTCTCAGAGTTTGTGGCAATCCTTGGTCCTATGGTTGTGCGTGATGTGGAACTCGCACACTAAGTTATGATTTCTTTGCGAAGGATCTGATTGCATAGGCCTGGGCCACCTGGCGTCTCTGATTTTGCTTATGGCAAATAGAATGATTGATACATCAAAATTGAAGTTGTATTCCGACAAGTGAGGTGTCTCCGTCGGCCCTGTGTACCTATCAAAGCAAGCTCTATTGATGAGTCCCCGAGGATTCTGGCCTCGGTCCATCCTTCGATCATTACGAGGTATGTTACGCCTCGGGGCGTTTCTCCTATCTTCGGAGTATAGTTGGTACCTTTATTTGCTTGGCTTTGGCTCCATCGCCGGTAGCCTTTTTGGGTATACCGAGCCTGAGGTAGCTCCTAGCTGGTCGTCCTTGACCCTGATTTTTTATTGATATGTGTTGTGAACGTCTGATCGAGTCACGACAAGATATTTGACCAGACTCTGTTTCAGCTGCTTTGAAGCCACCGAGCAATATTCGTTCAGACCTTGAGTGAAGGCCTGTACTGCCCAATTGTCGGAGACTGGTGGCAATTCTATTCGTTCCATTTGAAATCGAGACACGAACTCCCGCATCATCTCGTTCCCCCTCCGCTTTATCTTGAAGACGTCAGATTTCCTTGTTGCTATGGCACTGGCATGTGCCTTTATTAAAGAATCTGCCAGCATGGCAAATGAGTCTATGGAGTTAGGAGCTAGGTTATGATACCACATCATTGCCCCTTTCGAAAGAATTTCCTTGAACATTCTTAACAAGACGAACACGATCTTGTTGCCCTTCACCTTGCAAGTGTAGGCAGTGATGTGCTCGTTGGGGTCCGAGGTTCCGTTGTATTTTGGAAGCTCAAGAATTGTGAACTTATTTTTAATGGATTTTGGGGTCGCTTCCTTCGGGAACGTCTTTTGCACGAACTTCTGCGAGTCTACCCCTTTTAGGATCATTGGTGCACCGGAATTTGGTCGACCCTGGAGTTATAGGTTTTTACCTTCTTATCGTTTTCTTCTATCATTTTCTCGCCCGACTCGATTCTCCTTGGGAGATCCTCGAGTATCTTTATGATGGTGGGGTTGGCTGTCGACCCGATGCTGTTTGATCTCTCTTGTACCTGCTCGGTTGGGGGAACCGCCCCTAGTGCTACCATGCTAGGAGTTTTCTGGTGACTTTGCAGCTGAGCAATAGCCAGTTGTTATGCCTGCAACATTTTAAAAATAACATGAAGGCAAACCTCCCGTTCTTCTCTAGTCAGGGTTTTCTAAGCTTCTTGTTGATCTTCTCGGTGCAAGGTCATGTTAGTGTGGGAGCTTATGTCAACTTGTTGGGCGTCGCGTGAGATCGCATCCATAGGGATTTGTTCTATTGCATTCCCAGGGTTTCGTGGTGGCACAACTAACACCTGAAACACCCACACTGTTTTCTCTGTGGTCCTCAAAATTGATGTGTATGTGGCGAATTCGGGCACCCAATTTCCCCGTCATAAGGCCATCTCGCGGTTATGCCCCTCAAAGATCGAAGCCAAGGTCGAGACTCATCCTTGGGGTTTTATAGATTTCGGTCCGAAGGGCATCATATTCCGACAAATACAGCGGGCTACAACAGGCGAGTGGGGAGTCCCCAAGGCACGTGGCTTAAACTGACAAGGTTGGCCTATCCGTGGCCTATTTTCAAGATATCACGTCTAGCCATCCTATCCCCTTACCTTCATGGTTAACACGTTATATATTATAACAGATTCCCCTCCTATATAAAGGGGGTACCCATCACTTTGTAAGCACCCGACTGATCTTGCTCCAACTATTTAGCCTCAAGATCAATAATATCTCTCTCTCTCTTCTCTCTAACTTGTTAGTTCTCTCTGCCTCGAGGGAACTTTAGCATTTATAGCTTTCTTACTTGTTCTTCATCTATTGCTTGGTCCTGGCCATTAGGAGCCTTTATTAATCGTATCTTAACTCTTATCCCATTCCCGACTACCCTCGATAGCTCGAGATAAAGCCCAGGTATTGACCCCGAGGTCCTCCATCGACCAGTCCGAAGCCAGGCAGTAAGCCCCTCGATCTGATTATTGCCTCGTTTTAGCTCGCATATCATCGTTAAACTTCATATTCTTAGCATCACCTGCTCATACAACTAGCATAAAAATAGATCACGTATTTTTAGAATCCCATCTACAAATTTAATTGTTGTTACCATTTTCACGGTAAACAATTTGGCGCCTACCGTGGGTCTAAAAATAATAGTGATTATTTTCTTGCTGGTTTCATTGCAAAAACACAAGTAATCTTTAACACCTTTTCTTGCCCAAAATCTTCGCTTTTAGGACAGAGCACCTTGCTCGACTAGTGAAATGGGAAACCGGAACCTCAAAAGCGACAGAGAAAAGGGCACGACTGCCCTAGAGGCCGGTATACCACCGGGTTCAACCCGGACGGAAGGAAAGGTTCTCAAACATAATGTCCACATGATTATTGGGGATCCAACGTTCCCCGAGGGCCCATGTCCAAATGAACGAGAACGTCCGCTACGAAAGAGGCACCGACCCGAAAACACTTACCCGAAGAAACCCTCATATTCAGCGAAGAGGATCTCGAGGCTATGATGGAACCGCACAACGACGCGCTAGTAATTCCATTTCTTTTAAGCAACACCAGGATAAAGTGCGTGCTCGTGGATCCAGGTAGCTCGACCAACATAATTAGGTCATAAGTAGTAGAACAACTAGGGTTGCTCGATCAAGTTGTTCCCACCCCTCGAATCCTCCACGACTTTAACATGATCGGAGAAGAAACGAAAGGAGAGATCACCCTCCCGATCGACACCTCTGGTACAATCCAGATGACCGAGTTTTAGGTCATCGATGGTGACATAAGATACAATGTCTTACATGGCAAGCCTTGGATACACAACATAAGGGCAGTGCCCTCGACCTTGCGCCAGGTGATAAAGCTTCGCACGAGGGATGACATCACGACCATACATGGAGAACAGCGGGCTGTTAGGGAAAGTTTTGTGGTACACCACGAGACGCCAACCCCCGTATGCCCGGTCTCGGACGTGGAGGGAAGTGTGCAGACCCTTGAAGATGACGAGGAAAACTTCTTCACCCCCTGAACCTTCGTCTCCCCTGAGGAATCGGACGCGACCAATTCAATAGTCGAGGAGCTGGAGCAGGCCGTTTTGATCGAGTACCTCCCGAATCGCAAGGTATACCTGGGAACGGGGCTGACCCCTAAACTCAGGATAGGGTTTATTCAATTTCTTAATAACAATATCGATTGTTTCTCCTGGTCCCACCTAGATATGACAGGTATCCCACCGGAAATAACCTCCCACAGGCTAAGAATTGATCTCAAATTCAAACCAGTAAAGCAAAAGAGAAGACCGCAGTCCGAGGTAAATCATGTCTTCATTAAAGAGAAGGTAGCAAAACTCCTTAAAATCGAATCCATTAGGGAGGTAAAGTATCCTGAATGGCTAGCTAACGTCTTGGTAGTGCCAAAAAAGTGTAACAAGCTAAGAATTTGCGTAGATTATAAAGATTTGAATAAAGCATGCCCCAAAGATTCCTTCCCGTTGCCTAATATCGATTGTCTGATCGATGCTAAGGTCAGCCACGAGACCCTCACTTTCCTCAATCCTACTCGGGGTACAATGAAATACAGATGAATCCCGAGGACAGGGAAAAGACCTCATTAATCACGAAATATGGTACATATTGCTATAATGTAATGCCCTTCGGGCTAAAAAATGCGGGATCAACATACCAGCACCTAGTTAATAAAATGTTGGAGCATCAAGTAGGTAAATCAATGGAAGTATATATTAATGATATATTAATCGGACAGCCATCAAGTCCCAAATACTGGCGGATTTCGTAGCCGATTTCTCGCCATCCCTCGTGTTCGAGGTAAAAAAGGAACTGTTATTAAAATCAGGGACGTCCTCTGGGGTATGAACCCTGTTCACAGATGGTGCCACAAATATAAGAGGATCCGAACTCGGCATAGTCTTAAAGCTTCCCGTAGGTGGCATAATCAGTCAATCCATAAATACCATAAAGCTAACTAACAATGAAGCCGATTATGAGGCTATGATTGCAGGTTTAGAGTTGGCCAAAAGTTTGGAAGCCGAGACTGTCGAAGCAAAATGCGATTTGCGCCTCGTGGTAAGCCAAGTTAACGGAAGCTACGAAGCCCGAGAGGACAGGATGCAAAGGTACTTGGACAAAATCCAAATGACATTACGTCGCTTCAAAGAATGGACCTTAGCCAATGTAACTTAAGAGCATAACAGAAAGGCCGATGTCCTCGCAAACCTGGGATCCTCACTGAAGAGGAAGACCTACTCCCCGGAGCTGTAGTCAAACTGTTCAAATCTGTGGTCGAGGAAGGTCACACGGAAACTAACTCCATCAGCCTGACATGGGATTGGAGAAACAAATACATCGTTTATCTGAAGGACGGGAAGCTACAAGCAGATCCAAAAGAATCGAGGGCCCTGAAAACCAAGGTGACCCGGTTCTCACTCGATGAAAATTTGGCTCTGTACAGGAGAACATTCGATGAACCCCTGGCGATATGCTTGGGACCGGGCGACACAGATTATGTGCTCCGAGAAATCCATGAGGGCACCTGCGGAAATCACTTTGGGGCCGACTCCTTAGTCCAAAAGGTGATCAAAGTGCGCTACTAATGGGACAACATGGAAAAAAATGCCAGGGAATTCGTCCGAAAATGTGACAAATGTCAGAGGTTCGGTCCCACGATCCACCAACCCAGCGAACAACTGCATTCCATTTTATCACCATGGTCATTCATGAAATGGGGAATGGATATCGTCGGCCCTTTGCCGACAGCACCAGGTAAGGCTAGATAGCCTAGTTTATTACTGATTACATCTCAAAATGGGTGGAAGCACAGGCCTTCAAGAAAATAAGAGAGAAGGAAGTCATCAATTTTATATGGGAACACATAATATGCCGGTTCGATATCCCATCCAAAATAACATGCGACCACGGGAGGCAATTCATTGGGAGCAGGGTAATACAGTTCCTTGAAGACAACAAAATCAAAAGAATTTTGTTGACGCCATACAACCCATGTGAGAACGGCTAGGCTGAATCTACGAATAAAACCATTATTCAAAACTTGAAAAAGAAATTGGAGAGAGCCAAGGGAAAATGGAGAGAAACATTGCCCGAAGTATTATGGGCATATCAAACAACTCCAAAATCAAGCACCAGTGAGACACCCTTCTCTCTAGTATATGGCGTCGAAGCATTGATACTAGTGGAGGTCGGGGAACAAAATAGCAGATTCCGGCACACCAATGAGGAATCGAACAACGAAGCCATGACAACGGCCCTCGAGCTGCTCGACGAAAGATGGGAAGACTCGCTGGTTCGGATGGCTACCCAGAAGCAGAAAATCAAAAGATACTACAACAGAAGAACAAATCTCCGATACTTCGGGATCGAAGACTTGGTCCTAAGGAAGGTTACTCTCAACACCTGAAACCCTAATGAAGCAAAATTGTGCCAGAATTGGGAGGGGTCATACCGTATTCTTGGGATAGTTGGCAAAGGATCCTATAAGCTTGGCACTATGGAGGGCGAGCAGCTTCTGAGTAACAGGAATGTATCGATTCTTAAGCGGTATTACTGCTAGGGTGTCTGGTTGTAAAACCCCACAAATATCCTCGAGCAAACGTCGCACTCTTTTCCTTCGATCGGGTTTTCTATCCCAAAATGGGTTTTGGCCGGCAAGGTTTTTAAAGAGGCAACGTCCATGAACTTCCCAAGAAGGATTCAAATAGCCTACAAGACTTCCTTTGCAATCAGCCCCGCCCCGGGAAAATGACAAACGAGGCTCCAATAAGAAACAATGTACCGGATCAAACGGTCCAAGGAGCCTCACCCTCGCGAGCCGAGCTCACAACAACGAAGCATCATGTATTTATGCCAAGCAATAAAAGAATATCTTTTAGCATCTCATACCCCAACAAAGGAAATCTCAGTGTACTCTCGACAGGGATCCCTCCATCAAATGCATCCCGAAATACTTGGAGACTTAGCATTAGCAATTTGACACCCGCACAACCCTAGGGTCGGAACTCCAGGATCATAAGACCCCAACAAGGCAACTCCGAGCTCACGAATAGAGGCCCTCGAGCCTAAGAAAACTAGATGACTTGGAGACTGTCATCAATCGCCATGCACTGGAAAACCCAAAACTGTAAGACCCCGAACGGGAAGACTTGGTGTAACCAGATCTATTCTACATAGCAACAAAAACTGTAAGACCTCAACAGGCATGAAAATTTTGTAAGACCTTACTGCAGGCATAAAACTCAAAATCCTGAAGTTTAGGCTATACTTCGCATTTGTAAGAATCCCGAAAGGGCATAACCTCGGTGTAGATGCCTAAACTATCACTCGAGATAAAAAATGGCTCCGACCAAACACATATGACTACGGTCAAAATGGATGATCCAGCAAATTAAGGCAACTCGGGGATGCCCAACCATCGCTAAACAAAATCACAAGCCATTACTTCGAATATACTTCGAAAAAAACTAGTTAAAACAAGCTTCCCTCAATAGGAAAACGAGCTTCGACCATGTTAGCTCCAAATCACAAGGCTTCGATCTACTTGATCTATGAGCTAAAAACCTTCTGAGGTGCTCAAACATCGCCGCTAACCTTGAAATCGAGGTTCTTCCCGAACCGACGACGGGTCAGGCAAAATTATTTCAAAAAAGACCTTAACGAGAGGAATACAAAGCCTGCAAAATGCCTACGGGCAAACGCGTAAGACCCATTAATGCCAGCCAAATAAGCCTCCATGCCGCACACTAAAAGGTCTCAACAACTAAAACTGTGTAAGAGCCACTGTCGACAGCGTAGAAATTGAAAACTTGAGGATTAAAATGAGCTCGAGTCGTAACCCGATTCAGAGAGCGGATCCAAAATTGTTATACTACAACATGCCTAGGGGCAGCGTAAATACCATTTCCGCCATCCAAACGAACCTCCAGTCCATACACTCAAAAGGTCGTTTCGACCCAAGGCGCAAGAGTCATCATCATTCACCCATGCAGGCATAAAAAGGTTGAGGGTCAATTAAAGCTCGATTCGCAACACGACTCAGAGATTGAACCCAAAAACAAGCCAAATACAAATGCCCAAGGGCAAGGGATAAGAACCATCATCACCAACCATGCAGGCACAGGAGAGCGGAAATCAATAAGGTTCGGGACTAACATGGCCCAAAAACTCAACGCAAAACGGCTAGGCAAAAGTGCAAGCCCCCTCACGGCAATTCACACCAGAGGTTGCATTGACCAACCACATGAAAACTCCCGAACCAGCCTAAACGGGCCACATAGCTATATTACAGGTCAAAGGCTCTTTCGCCAATCCTTGCGGGATTCAGAGCGGAAAGGGGAATAAGGGAAACGAAGCCACATGATTCTCTTCATACATATGCCAAAATAAAAGTACTATATACAAACAGGGAGATCAACAAGAAAAAACAACAGGTCCTAATCTATTGCCAAACTGACAGCCTCAAAGGTTGCATCCAGGCGATTACGAGTCCCCTGACGGCCCCTTCTTAACGGCGTCCCCACTCTCCAGGGATCCATTCCCATTTTTAACACTGCTCGAGCTGCCTTCCAATGTGCCCCTGATGGTCAGGCTTCGGGAGCCCGGCCAAGTACGAGTCGCGGCTGGAGGTAACGTTGGGCCAGCCCCCTCGAACTCAAGAATATGCGACGACCACTCCTCCCCCATGCAAAGATACAAGCGTCTCGGTCTCAGCTTTGATCCGAAATAATGCAGCCAACAGCTTGGAGTGGAGGCCCTTATACTTGCCACTATCCTCCTTTGCGTCCTGTAGCTGACGCTCTATCAAGGTTACTCTACCCCTAAGGTTGTCCCTCTCGGAAGCCACCTCACTCGCATGTCGACTAAGCTTGAATATTTCAGTATCTGTAGCCCGAAGCTCCCTTCTCAGCATGGTGTTCTCCTTCTCAAACTGCACAAATCGAGGCCCAAAGAATTAAAAGCAATGGAATTTCACAGGGGCTCAAATGATAGTAAAAACAAGGGATGAATACCCTGTTCGGTGAAATAGGCTTTCTCACGTTCATGATGGCTCACCTCATCCTGCTACTAGGCGAGAGCATGGCTATAAAGTGATTCAGCCTAAAACCGCATAAAAAAGTCAGGAGTATAAAGGCCAGAGCAGCCCGGAGCAGCATACAAGGCTAGCAAAAGTTACCCGCTCACAAAGCCTACCCATCTCACCAAAAATGAATGAGGCATTGGCCTTAGAACTATCCTAAAAATGATCGTCGGCCTCTCGAGTGCGTCTCCGCATCTGTTCAATGCTCCTACCGCGGAAGGCTCCTTGCGAGACTCGTCTAGCATTCTGTAAGATGGAAACATCTCCCCCTTACGAGAATCAATAATAACCAATGGGCTAACGGGGTCACCCAAAATCTCTATCCTCTATTCATCCCGGGTCCCAGATCGAGACCCCTCCAAACTGCCTGCCAAGGGCGTCCTGGCTCTAGGAGGATTCTGGCCACCTACCTATTAAGGGCAGTGCTCGATACCCCATCCATTGCCTCACCGCCATAAAGATGGGCCACGCCAGCATTAGACTCTTATCCGGAAGCATCTGTCCCACAGACCGAGGATCAATCGATCCCAAACACTCTTCGGATGTTGCCGATAAGCCGTTTTCTCCCTCAACTTCAGCACAAGGATTTCCCGTCACCCCGGAGGTCAGAACCGATGGGTCAACCTTGGAATCCTCCACCTTAATCCTCTTGGGCTCCGGTGGCTCAGCCGATAAACTCTCCCACCTTTTCTTCTCCTTGTCAAGCATAAGAGTGTCCCCTCCAACGGACGGCACCTCCCTCGTTAGCAGGATTCCTCCCAGACCTACATAGATGCAGAGGTTAAATGCATGGGACTGAGAAAGCTACTAACAACAATCTACGTAAAAATGCACGGATGCATTAAGGCTCACTGTGGTCTTTGGCTTCCCACCGGGCTCGGGATAAATCCCGCCACGCTCGATTCGTATACAGGCAGATTGAGTACAAATGTCCAACCCAACCTTGGAGATTCGACACACCGCCAGGATAGATCGCTATGGCCAGCGTAGTTAGACGCATAAGGAGAAATTACAAAGAAGAGGCAAAGGCACCACGTTTACTTACGCCCGTCGTTCCACTTCTCAGGGAACGACATCTTTTCCAGTAGGATCAGGTTAGACGTCCTCACTCGGATGAATCGGCTTAACCACCCATCGTCCTTGAACTCCTCAGTGGAGGCAAAAAGGGATCTTGAGGCTCGATAGGAAGCTTGCTTAAGCACTCGCGAAGGAGACGAGAACTATACATCCGAATTAAATGGTTCAGGGTGAAGGACATTCCCTATATCATGCTCGAGTAATTCCTCATCAAATAAACCACACACTAGAACGAAGGATGAACTTGACCCAGAGTTACCTCGTAACTCCGATAGAAGTCGAGAATCACAGGGTCGATCGAGGGCGAGGATGGCCTTACCATCCCCAAAGTGAATGGGTAGGTATACACACTAAGAAAGCTGGACCTATGAGCAGTAATATCTTCATCCCGAGCGGGAATCTCCATGAGCACGGTATCTCCCCGGCAACAGTCGGCCTTCACTCTTTCAATATCCACTATAGAGCTGATATACCGAGTTATAGGCTCGCGGTGCCCTAACTTCGAGGAGGGTCTCTCGACCCTAAAATCAGAGGTCATCACAAAGGGTCTCGGGACGCACTCCACGGCAAGGGGGGTAGTGTCTACTTCGCCTTGAGGGAAAAACGAAGAAGATGAGCCCACAACCTCCTGGGAAGTAGAAGTGGAAATATTCATCATCCTTGAGAAAATCTGAGGGAAGAAGAAAAGGGGGTTGCGTTCTTGAAAAAAGAGCGATAACGAGGGAAAACAGACAACACTAAGGGTTTTTGAACACGAGATGGAATCTAGAAAGGAAGAGGTGAGTATTTATAAAATCACTATAGGTACATTGAAGGAAGCCAATCGTTGCAGTCAATACTGAAATCTGCAGGAACGGTGCACATAGTACGCCTTGACATCTCGTAACCGTTTGCAAGGACACCAGAGGAAGTAGGAGTTCAAAACTGTTTCTTATCATTTCTTGTCACCTTCACTCTAAGAAATGCAGAGACTATCTGTATACGGCGAATTCGGGGGCCCGGTTTCCCCGTTATAAGGCCATCTCGCGGTCATGCCCCTCGAAGATCGAAGCTAAGGTCGAGACGCACACTTGGGGTTCGACAGATATCGGTCTGAAGGGCATCACATTCTGACAAATACAATGGGCTACAGTAGGCGAGGGGGGAGTCCCCAAGGCACGCGGCTTAACCTGAAAAGGCTGACCTATCCGGGGCCTATTTTCAAGATATCATGTCTAGCCATCCTATCTTCGTACCTTCACGGTTAACACGTTTTGTATTATAACGGATTCCCCTCCTATATAAATGGGGTTCCCATCACTTTGGAAGCCCCCGGCTGATGTTGCTCCAACTATTTCTCCACAAGATCAATAATATCTCTCTTTCTCTCTCTTCTTTGTAACTTGTTCCTTCTCTCTGGCTCGAGGCCACTTTAGCATTTATAATTTTCTTACTTGTTCTTCATCTATTGCTTGGTCTTGTCCATAAGGAGCCTTGATTAATCATATCTTAATTGTTATCCCATTCTCGACTACCTCGATAGCACGAGATTGACCCCAGGTATTGACCCCGAGGTCCTCCATCGACTAGTCCGAAGCTAGGGCAGTAAGCCACTCGGTCTGATTATTGCCTCGTTTTAGCTCGTGTTGCATCGTTAAACTTCATATTCTTAGCATCATCTGCTCATACAACTAGCATAAAAATAGATCACGTATTTTGAGAATCCCATCTACAAATTTAATTGTTGTTACCATTTTCACAGTAAACATGTTATTTTCACCTCCATTCACTGAGTTAGACATTTCCACCTGAAATCGAAGATCTTGGACAAGAAAAAGCATGAAAGATAACTTGTGTTATGTAGTAAAACCGGCAAAAAAATAATCACTATTATTTTTAGCCCCACGGTGGGTGCTAAAATGTTTACCGTGAAAATGGTAATGACAATTAAATTTGATTTAGTGGTTCTAAGAATACGTGATCTATTTTTATGCTAGTTGTTAAGCAGTTGATGCTATGTGGAAGACTTAGAAACAATGTAATAACTTAAAAATGAGGTGTTAACCAAACCGAATGGTTAGCAATCACGGCCTCAAGCTTGTCAATTTTGGGGCCTCGAGGTCGATTCCGATGCTCGGTTGGGAGCTATCGAGTGTAGTCGAGGGGGAATAACAGTTATGATAAAAACAATGATGGCTCTTTATGGCTAATAATGAGCAATAAATGATGAACTTTTAATACAACACAATAAATATGAGCAATAAATGAAGTAATAAAGTCGAGAGAGTGTGTTAGAGAGGAAAGAGAATATTCTTGTGATTTAGTATGGAGCAACAGATATTTACAAAATGACAAGGATCTCCTTTATATAAAGGGGGGATCCCAACATAGTATAAGTGCATTTATTACAAAGATATGGAGATGGGACAACTAGTTAATGCCTACGATACAGGCCCAGACTACCCTGCCAGATTTTGTCGGCTCTGGCTTCACTCCTAGGGAACTCCCCATTTTCTTCTCGTAACCGCCGGTCTTACATTGTCCCGAGGTCGAGCGTCGATGGCTCTCGAGGGATGAAACTCGATCGTGATTTTGAGCCTTCGAGGCGTCATAATGAGTAAAAATTGGACCCTCATATTTTACCGTAAACAGACTCATCCACCCTCGATCCCCATCTTCTACATTTCTAGCAACAAAGGTACGAGTGGATCAACATCGCAGAGTAATCAAGCCTCGATGAAGCAAGGGCCGGTACAGTCTACGAAGATGACTGAGGGTGAACTCGAGCCCGGCCTTATCTGCAAAATATCTTATCATCAATGCTATCATCCAAAACGACGGGTAAACCTGTGCCAGGGTAACCGGACATCTTCTATAAAATTAGGGCATGACTCAATGGAGGAGGCTCAATGCAAAGGGGTACGTATATATTTTCAAAAATCCCTCGACATAAGCCATGATGCTCTCTTCTAGGGAAGGTACCTGCAGTAGCACTACTTCTCCCCATCCGCAGTCTTTTCTAACTGCCTCGAGGTGCCCCTCCCCTGTTGAAGAAATAAACCTCGATGCATGGTCACGATGGCCCTGAACATTGGGAGGTCTCTATAACGCAAAGTCCCTCCTTATAACAAAGCACCTCGAGGTTATCTTACCAAATACCGGTGGTGTACCTCCCACCGAGCGCGAAGAAGAGGCGGAACTCTCCTCTCCTTGGTGAATGGGTTTGGACGTATCATCCATGGCTACGATAAAATAAGAAAAAGGAAGGTAAGGGATTGGGCGAAAGCTTTTGATATGGTAAGAGAACTAGCACAAAAAAGAGCTCTCTAAAAGGGATAGTTACTCAAAGTAGCGGAGTCCTCAGATAATAAATAAGTGAATGCACATATAGAGCAAGCAATGACGTTCGCCTATCCTGAAGGCCAATTAATTCTTACCATGTTAGTGCTATTTTTGGGGAAGTGTACCGGTGGGACCACCCCGATCGCTTCCCAACCGTGGCACATAAATGATACTGCCACACAGCGCTCGGGAGCCGTTGAGACCCCGAGGGTTTCTGTTATTACAAGCATCGATTCTAAAATACTATCGACCTAATCTCAAGAAGGTTCCCGATATCAATGGTCTTGACTACTACAAGTATGGGCTCCGAAGAGCCATCATCAAAATTCAACTGACTAACTTTACATATGCATTGAAAATAAATTTTCTTGAAATTCCAAAAATATATTTACAAGGGGTGTCTTTACAAGACCTTTTCCACCGAAAATTCATACACAAAAAAGAAAGAAAGACGATGTGGGTTTGTTCTTCGCCATCACTACTCTCCAGATCATCTATGGAACCCTCATCCGAAAAGGCCAAGAATATCGATTATTCCTCCAAGTCTTGGGCTTCCTCAATCTTAGCTGAGAGATTGGCGCCTTTAGTGCTTGCTTACTCGAGAGCTTTCTGTCGACGCCCCTTTTTTCTCTAACCGTGGGGTTAGGAATCGGGTATATGACATTGGGAGGACAACTCTATTCCCTTTCGAGAATTGGGTTTAGAAGTTGAAGAGTCGTCACCTAATGATAATAGTGCATTATGACACTTTTTGGAAGAGTTTGAGATGAAGAGACCAGAGATTAGGGTAAGAACTAGAAATTATCCCGAGGGGAAGGTGTTAGGCACCTCTCAGGATCCACAAGTGTGGTTCCCAGCCATGCTAAAATTGTGACATTACAAGTAAACAATCAATGCTCAAATAAGGACTTGCATACAACATTGCAATTAGGTTGAAACTTATGAAAGTAAGTAGAAAGAGAGCAAGGATTTGAAAAGTTTAAACAACTCTAAAGGAAGCGAATAAAGAAAAGGGGGTCCTAGGTTTGTGATTAATATGGATCACTTCAATGCAATATCCAGCAATCACTCCTCAGAAGAGGGGTCGCACGTGATATTAGCGCACCGGTCATCATATCCATATTCTACCCTTCCCGCCCCGTTAAGGTATTAAAGCGCAGAATGGTATCGTTACTTATTGCATGCTATTACCCGTCCTAATCCTATCAATCTCAGAGGCATTGAGACTACTAATCCTGAAGGGGAGAGAGTTGGGTCTTTTATGGTTTTAAAAGGATAAAATTCTAGGGCGACATACAAAACACATAAAGCAGATATGGTAAAACACATAACAGTTGAAAGCCTCAAATAAACCTCCTCAAGTTAGAAAAGCATAGAGTTTAGCATGCCTTACATGTACTGATTAGGTCTGAATTAAACTTAAAAAATACGTGAGGCAGACTGATTTATTACATACTTCAGATAATAAATCTGAATCAGACCTGCCTGCTGGTTGGAATTGTCAAAGACTGATGCACTTATGGCTTTTACCCTAAAGCTTGCCTAGGTGAAACCTATGGGCACGATATCTAATAATGCAAAGTATATTGATTTTAAGGAAAAGCATTACTGATTTTAGAAAAAAGGGATCCGCAGATTTTAAGACGTGTTTTAGATTCGTAACGAGGATGATTCAATTAACTGATCCTATAGGTATGTATTCTAGGTGTCATTGATCTTAAACAGTTGCAAGAATCCTATAGACATGATATCTAGGCGCTATTGATTTTTAAACGTTTATAGAAGTGCAGAAGTCATGTAGGCCTGGTGTCTAAAATGCTGATTCTTATTTAAACCTATATACACGTTTTCCTAATGATAGATGCATATGCAGAATACAGAAAGTACTATAGGCATGGTGTCTATATGAGAATGCAGAAAATCTTATGGACATGGTATCTATGTGAGAATGCAGAGTTTCAATGATTTATAAAATGCAGAACTTTAAAACATAGTAATTCCTATAGGCATGATCTCTAGATGAGATACAGAATTTTATAAATAATAACCCCTGTAGGCATGATATCTATCCCTTGCATGCATAGTTCCCCACCCTTTTCCACTACCCGACCCCAAATGTTTATTACAAGATTATTACAAACCAGAATTGATAAAAGAAAAATAAAATAAAAGTTACATCAGAAAACTAAAAGTCCCAACCAAAGAAAGCTTGATTCTTGCTTCTATCTAAAGCATGAAGTAAACCAACTCCAAAGATCAACTTCCAAAGCCTTTCTCTTATTTGGGATGTGTCAAAATTCCTAAGAGTCTCAAAGGGGCTCCGGGCAATGCTTAACCCCAAATATATTTCAGAATCAAGGACATAGTGCAGTGTGGAAGGGCCAGCCCTCAAATGTCCAAGTTCAGAGGGAACTCAAGGTCCCAAAGCAAGGCTCACATGAGGGGGGCAGAACTTAAAATCTAAGAGTAGGTGCAAGTGCAGGGAAGGGGGAGTGATGAGCTGGTGGTCATGCCCAGCAACTTGAAGTACTGGCACACCCCTGACCAACTTGTCATTTCAAGTTGAGGAGTTAGGGCTTATTGAAAGCCAGGCTCAGGCCTGGGCAGCCATTTAAGATGCTACCAGATTATGAGCCTTAACTCAACATACATAGAGGGTAAGGGTAGGGGATTCATAACAGAAACAGTAAACAAAGGAAAAGTGGGCAAATGACATGATCAGCAATAAAACCTACTGACACCCTTTACTTGGGGTTAAAATTCCGTTCATGGACAACAACTCATGTTGCCATGCCCTGAATCCCCATTTACAAACACATAGAGGGTAAAAGTATAGGGTATAGGGATCAAGCATTCGCAAGAAAGTAAAGCAAACAACAGCATATGAACATGTCAAACTTTGCAGGTAATAGGCATAGATGTAAAGGTTCTAAGTAAACACATTAGGATGATTGCTAGGAAATGAATCAAGACATACCAGTAAAAGAGCAAGAGCAGGATGCAAAGACAAAGTAGTAGTAGTATATTAGCCTTGACTTTCATCCAGCTAATAATAAGCAGGAGCAGAGAACAGCAGTGTTACACCCCGTAAGTTTAAAAACCTTGATACTGTTATATATATGTTTGATGTGGTATTTTGAGTGGAGCATTTTTATAAAAAATTTGAAAAATATGATTTTAAATAGTTATTAAGATTACTACTTCCAAAAATTCCTTAAATTGCACACATAATATGATATAGTTTATGAGATCTTCTTTATGGTAAAGATATAAATTATTTTTTTTCGCAAGAAAAGAATGATATCTTTTTTTACCACTTTAAGAATTAAGTGTATGAAAATTTGTACTCTTTATATGAGATTAGGAAAAATTAGAAGTTGAGAAAATATATGTATGATTATGTTCTCTGTGTTCATATATTTAAATATTTTCTAATGATAGTATTTTCTGACCAGTTTGCGTGTACCTCGAATTAATTTAACAAATGGTAAGTGGTTGTTGGTAGATGTACATGTCAGTACTCTATTTCTTGTTGGGGAAGTGATAATTTGTGATTTAGGAATTATGTCGTATGCACCGATGACAATGAGTTGATTTTTTTGATGTGCTAATATTATAATTTTACAATTTCTATTTGTTGCTAATTGTCTGAAAAGTGGGATGACTTGAAAGAGAGCATAATCTTTGTGTCACTTAAACTGTTTTTCAAAAGAATTTACTAAATACGATTTTTACTAGGACCGATGAATGTTCCCAAGATAGGATTACTGAACCAGCAAATCTTTATGGTTTGATTCATGTTAATTGTATTCTTCTATTTAGTAACATCATTTTTGACAAAAACAATTGTCCTCTCATTGGTTATCAAAATAAAAAGGTTGTGAACTCATAAATGGATATTTTAATGAAATAATAGTGTATGTATTTATTTTGTATGATACTACATGACCACGATAGTAAGGTATATTATAGTAAGGTGTATAAAGTGTATTAAAAATGAGTAGTATTTTAAGTAATTTGCGTAATTTTTAATTATACGGGTAATTGGTTAATTACCGGATAGCGAGACATTACCCAATTAACTAATAAGTTGGATAAAGATTAAATTTCCCCCACGTGGCAACACCCCTTAAATTATATGTATGACTCTTTACGTCATTATATTGGGTGGCAACCTAACATATCAAAATTTTAAATTCTTAGACTTTATCTTTAATCTTTATTTCTATGTATATTTACTTCTCATACTTAGTCATTGTCTTTCTCTTATAAGAATTGTAACCTTGCCACGTATGTAAAGTTTGCTGACTATGAAGTATGCCTATCATTAAGTGTTTACAAATCTTTGAGCCATTCAATAATTAATCTTTAAGGTAGTACAAAATTCCAAGAAGTTGCTTTAAACAGTACCAAAAAGGGAGTTGAGTGCAACTAAGGTTATTATAGAAATGTCCAGCACTAAAATTGGTGACAAAGTCATAATTCCTGGTCCTAAGAATTCAAGGTTCTTAATTGTGAGCCTCGAAAATGGAGGAAATTAATCGCCATTTTCGGTAAACCCATGGAGAGGACTGGCTATCTCGTGGAGTTTTCCTCAACCTTTTCCCTCTCAATGGCAATTTTCTTGGCCATTTTCAATTTGCATTATGTCCTTCACAAGTAACTCATCATGTCTCCTCACTTCCTCTGTTGATTTTCCACCTACACACATGGCAATGTTATGCCAACGGTCAGGAGTTTCCTTGTCAAATAAAGCCAAAGCCTCCTCAAACTTCTTGTTTTGCCTTGTAGTCGATGAGCCCATTATTGATTAATAGGGATAGAGGGTTGTGATCTACCTCAGGCAAAGTCAAGTACTCAAGTGAATGGTATGGACAAGATAATGCTAAGCTAGCTAGTTTCTTATGAGCTGGAGGAGTGGTCTTGGTTTCTGGAAAGTTGGCGAATATTTTGTTTTCTTTTAGGGGAAGTGGAATACATGGTTATTGAAGTAATGCTAATGGGAATAGGCGGAACAAGAATAAAGAAATATTATTTGTGACTTTGCTTGTTTTATTTGCAAAGTAATGTCATCAGCAAGTGCCTTGTGTACAATATCTTGCATGAGTCACTCTAATATGGATGTACGCTAATAAGCTGAGAACCTGAGACTTCAGATGCTGAAATTTCTGCACCATTGTGTTAAAATTGAGTGCTATAGTTTAGGTCGGACGAATTTTTCCCTACTCCAGGTATATGAGGCTATCCCTTTTCTTCTTTTGCACGACTCCGATTGTACATAATGTAATGAACGAGCTTCCAAAGATACTCTACTCTTAGAAGCTAGCAGTAGTTACATTGTTTTCCCTCTTATGGAACGATTGATGTTAATATTGCTTCTCTTATTCTTATGCTATCAATGTTGTTGGTACTTCCTGATTCTTATAATATTCATAATGAAGAGTTGGTCCTAATATCGTGTACAGAGGATACCGACCTTACGTCACTCCGAAAGGTTTAAAATGTGATTCCATGAGTCGAGCATGCATTATGTATATGTATCTATTTTACTCTACCGAGCCGCGCTATAGTCGGCCGCGTACGGCACATATTGTGCAACCACTGATCAATTGGGTTTTACCGAGCTCCACGTGGCCGGGTACGATTCTACCGAGCCTTATGATGGCCGGGTACATTTTTTTTACCGAGCCTATTACGGTCGGGTACGATATGATGATGATGATGCCCATAGAGGCGTATGTTTTAAAAGTTTATGTATTTATATATATGTATCATGCATTTCATGTCAGTAGCCCTCAGAGGTACTCAAATGTTACAGGTTGTATATTCTCTATCCCTGCTTACATTACTATTCGTATTTATGGCTCACTGCCTTACATACTCAGTACTTTATTCGTACTGACGTCCTTTTGTTTGTGGATGCTGCATGTCGTGCTGCATGCCCTGATAGACAGGCAGGTGCAGCTCCCCCACCATAGTAGGCTGTCCAGTTCAACGGTGATTGGCGAGATCCCTTCTCCGGACTTGCCTTGGTCTTGGTATGCATTTTTGTTATCGACATTATGGGTATGTCGGGGCCTTGTTCCGGCTATGTTGCAGCACTTATGTTCCTTTAGAGGCTCATAGACATGTGTCGACTCATGTATAGTTTGGTATGCCTTGTCGGCTGGTTTTTGTTGTATAGTCTTTCATGGTAGCGTGGTAGCTCGTACCTTATATGTAGTTTCTTGATTGTCTGGTCATCCCGTGTTATGTATGTTCATGCCATCCTATTTTATTGTTGGTTGTCCATGATCCATGTCTACTATTTATATTGATCTCGTCAACCCTAAAAGATAATAAAGAAGGTTAGATAAAATGTACGTTGGTGCTCGGCAAGTATGGTCGGGTACTAGTCATGGCCCTCCAGTTTGGGTCGTGACAAGCAGTACAAAAGAGAACAAGAGGGAATGCAGGTTTTGAAGGTAGTAGTAGTGTGTAAGAGTATGCAATTCGAAGTATGTTGTAAAAGTATTGAATTGTAAGTTAAGGATCATCAAAGTGCAAAAGGGTCATGCCCTTTTTATAGTGCAGAAAACAAGTGAGAAAAGGTAAGGAAATAACATTGAAATCAATCTCTCTTTAGTTAAGGGATTCTGATTTCAATGGGTAAAAGCCAATTAAGGAAAACAGTTTTGATTAAAACCTTTTCAAAGTAGCACAAAAGGGGTAAATACAGAGAAGTTATTAAAGGAAAGAATTCAATAGTACACGGCTTGGAAAAATAAGGAAAGGGAATCAATCAAACAGCTACAGAAATCAAAATTACAATTCAATTCGAATGAACCAAGTCAGGAAAAGGTAAAGGAGATTCAATTAAAGAAAAATCAGTAACAATCAATCAAACCCCATTAGAGGATTTTAGAATCAATCAAAAACCTTTGAAGGCAGAGTCCTTATATATAAAGCACACAAATATGTGAATACCAGAGGGGTTTGTCAAATTATTTAGAAGAGAGTTTAACAAAGAAAGGTTCAGAATCATAAGCAAGAAGGGTATAAGTCTAGTTCGCAGACTCACAATGAGTCTGAGAGTCCAGGGTCCCGAAGTGGAACCAAACTCGCTCACAAAAGATCAAAATGCCAAGAAATCCCCGAACCTTAGGGTTTCGAGTTGAGTTAGACAATAGAGATGAGAAGGCAAACCATTCAATAGAGACTCAGGAGTCTTTTCCAAAGACTTATGAGAAACAAACAGACATGATACACAGTCAAAAGCATGGAGAACACGTTTTGAGAAAAACTCAGATCTTAAACAAGTTCAGAAGAAAAAGTGATACAAACTTAAGAAGCAGTAGATGAAACACATTTAGCAAGAACACGAACAGAGTTCAGTAAAGCAAACAAAAATCGAAGAACTTAAGAGTAAATACATATAGTAGAAGAGTAATGAAAACATAACAAGGATAATCATGTGAGCACAGGAGTAACATGTATAAAAGAAAAGTAGAAGGACAATACAGGCGTGGTAGAAAAGAAAACATACGAACGTAGTATAGACGCATACATACATAGAAAAGAAAAGGAAGAGCCAGAAAAACATTTTAAGCTTTCAGAAACCCTAGATCGGAAAGAAGTAATTTTTGAAAGAAAAATTGGGGAAGGCGTTTTAAAACTCAAGTAAAACACAGATATAGCATAGATTTAAAAGAACAATCAGATAAAACCTCGAATAGCTAGGGTTTCCGAGGAACCCTGGAATGATAAAAGGCTTGGAAATATGTCCGATCTAAGTCGGATGAGGTCAGAAACAGGCTCAGAAAACCAAGAGCCACCGGAGCAAAGTCGGAGATGGACAGAATCTTCAAATCGGTGAAGGTCTGAGTGAAGACTTTCGAGGTCTGGCCTCTAACCTTCGAGTATCAGGCATGCAAGAGCCGGAGGAGGTGAATATAGGTTGTCCATGGCCTGAGAAGCCATGGATTCCAGTGAAAACACGGTGGAACAAGGCAGGAGGAGGCTAGGGTTTGAGATAGTGGAGGGTTGCAGAGGCAGCGGTTGGTGAGAATGAGGTAGGGTAAAGGGGTCGTTTGAATTAAAAAGGGAAGGGGATGAGGGGAGCCGTTGATCTAAAAGATCAATGGTTAGGATTAAAAGAAAACCGGGCGGGTCGGAAAAATGGGTAAAGGGGTTGGGTTAAATCAGAATTGGGCTGCTCCAATTGGGTTTCAGAATTGGGTCAATTAGAGTGATCAATTTGGCTATGATTGAAATACAATGGGCCAGATTTTAAATAGCTAGCTTTTCCCTTTTTATTTTTATAACAATGGTAAAATGATCTTGAAAGCAAATTAAAAGTACTGAGCCAACAAACAATATATAAATATTAATTTAAAAATATTGGAACCAATTTTACAATTATAAAATGCTATTAATCTTAAAGTAGGCTACAATTACAATTATATGCAATTTAGCTTTTAACATACCAAATAAATTTGTAAAAATGTACAAAAATTATCTTAACTATATTTTGGTATAAATATGGGAATAAAATAAATTATTCACCAAAACAGATGATTTTGGGAATAATTATGGATTTTGCACTGCTAAAATAGACAATAAATTGATTTCAAAAATTTTAAAGATTTAGAAAAAATACCAAAACTCTTGGGGCATGATTATATTGCATGTACATGCTATTTTGAAAGTATTTTGTATAAAAATACATAGGAAAAAATTGGGTATCAACAGCTGCCCCTCATTACCTGGGAAGGATGAAAGAGTTGTTGGGTAAAGATAAAATGGCCAATTTTTGACCGAAAGTGGCGATTTGAAAGGAGTTTTGATCGGGCTCTGGTTCCTGCGCTGCCTACATATCCCTGGTCTCACAGGAGTCAGGCCATATATAGTTCAAGAACCGTTGACGGAATGTGCTGATGGAGATTCTCGAAAGGAACGAACACGATGTTTATGTTGCGAAAGGTGGTTGAAATCTAATAGACTGCGGGAACCGGAGCGGGATCGCTCCTGCTGAGATGGCTGTTGATAGTCGGTGTACCTACAAGTGAGTAATACAAATGTATATCATGCATAAACTTAAACGTGATGCAAGTTCCCGTTGGACCATGAATGTTGTCTTCGGACGGGTAGGATGATGTCCTCGAACCATGATGTCCTGGGCCATGAAGCATATGATAAAGGATTCGCAGGTTGTGAAATGACGTTCTCGGGCTATGAGAATGATGCCTCGGAACTATGATGCCTTTGAATAATGCAAAAAAATGCAGGATGGAGACAATGCTTAGTCTCGAAAGGCAGAAAGGTAGCCTTATGCGATGCATATAGAGGTAGAGCTTAACCTCGGAAGGCAGAAAGGTAGCCTTATGCGATGCAGATGGAGGTAGAGCTTAACCTCCGAAGGCAGAAAGGTAGCCTTATACAAAACGCAGATGGAGACAGAGCTTAGTCTCCAAAGGCAGAAAGGGTTGCCATATGCGATTATGATGGAGGTAGAGCTTAACCTCGAAAGGCAGAAAGGTAGCCTTATGTGAAAATGCAGATGGAGGTACAACTTAACCTCGGAAGGTAGAAAGGTAGCCTTATGCAATGCAGAGAAATGCAGATGGAGGCAGGGCTTAACCTCAGAAGGCAGAAAGGTAGCCTTATGCAATGCAGGAAATGCAGATGGAGACATAGCTTAGTCTCGAAAGGCGGATAAGTAGCCTTATGTAGATGATGATGGAGGTAGAGCTTAACCTCGGAAGGTAGAAAGGTAGTCTTATGCAAAAAATGCAGATGGAGGTAGAGCTTAAGCTCGGAAGGCAGAAAGATAGCCTTATGCAAAATGCAAATGGAGGTAGAGCTTAACCTCGGAAGGCAGAAAGGTAGCCTTATGCAGTGCAGGAATGTAAAAGGATGATCAGTAGCAAGATCTCTTAGCTGATAGTCGATTACGACAATATGACTGCTGGGGAGATTGTGTATGGATAGCAATTGCGGTCAAATGATGATTCTAAGAAGTTGCATTCTTTGTAAAGTATGCGTACATAAATATACCTGACGATATTGCGAGTCGAGTGCCTGCATCCAAAGAAAATCATGAGTTCTGTGAGGGGAAAGGTTAGTTCGTCTTCCCCAGGCTCTTGATGTTGTGTGTCATTCGGGTAGCGTCACTAAAAAACAAAAATCCGGATAATAGTTATGCATGATTTAGTAAAAATAACATAAGTATATAATCGAAAATAGTTTTCTTTAGATGATCCAACGACTGCGACATGATTCAGGACATTGCGACCTCTTTTCTCCGGAATTTTGAGGGTCCTCCATAAAATTCTGCCCCAGTCTGACGGCTGTGATAAATGACTAAAAATATCTTTGGAATTTTGAGGGTCCTCCTCAAAATTCTGCCCCAGTTTGGTGGGCCGGCGCTTCTGGCGATGCATGAACTAAAATTAACTTCGGAATTTTGAGGGCCCTCCTCAAAATTTTGCCCGGTTCCAATAGCGGGGGAAAAATGGAATTTTTTATTAAATTATGTCTGAACCCATAGGGTTGCCTACGTATCCCCTCTTAAACGGGAATCAAGTCAGACGTAGTTCAAATTACATCGTTAAGGGACTCATAAGTGGTTACACATAATATCGTTTCACTGCATCTGAATTGATTGGCTTCGGCCAGACTTCCCCATCCATTTCTGCAAGAATAAGGGCTCCTCCAGTTAGAACCCGGTGGACCATGTACGGACCCTGCCAATTGGGAGAAAACTTCCCCTTGGATTCGTCTTGATGTGGGAATATTTTCTTCAACACCAGCTTCCCCGGTGTAAACTTCCTTGGCTTAACCTTTTTGTTGAAGGCTCTGGACATTCTGTTCTGATACAACTGACCGTGGCAAACCGCATTCATCCTTTTTCCATCTATAAGGGCTAACTGCTCGTAGTGACCTTTTACCCATTCTGCATCATCCAATTCTACTTCTTGTATGATCCTTAAAGAGGGGATTTCTACCTCGGTGGGAATGACCGCCTCTGTACCATAAACCAGCATGTAGGGAGTTGCTCCGGTCGATGTGCGGAATGTAGTGCGATATCCCATTAAGGTGAATGATAACTTCTCATGTCGTTGTTTGTGCCTTTCGACCATCTTCCTTAGTATCTTCTTGATATTCCCGTTGGCTGCTTCCACAGCTCCATTCATCTGAGGCCTGTAGGCTGTAGAGTTCTTGTGTTTGATCTTGAAAGTTTCACACATTGCTTTCATCAAGTCGCTATTAAGATTGGAACCATTATCAATGATGATTGATTCCGGAACCCCGAACCGACAAACAATGCGGTCGCGGACGAAACCCGCCACAACCTTCTTAGTGACCGCCCTGTATGATGCTGCTTTGACCCATTTGGTAAAATAATCGATTGCCACTAGGATGAACCTGTGCCCATTTGATGCGGCGGGCTCGATAGGTCCGATAACATCCATTCCCCAAGCGGCGAATGACCATGGTGAGCTTGTCGCAGTGAGCTCGTTTGGAGGGGCCTTTATCATGTATACATGTATCTGACAGCGATGGCATTTGCGAACATACTAGATACAGTCTGTTTCCATAGTAATCCAAAAATACCCTGCTCGGAGTATCTTCTTTACTAAGACAAAACCATTCATGTGCGGCCCGCAGATCCCTGCATGCACTTCGCCCAATAGCCTGGACGCTTCTTTTGCTTAGACACACCTTAGTAAACCAAATCGGGAGTCCTCCTGTACAGGATTCCTCCACTATGAAAAAAGTTGCTAGATAGCCTACGAAGTGTACGCTTCTGAGTAGCGTTGGCAAGTCCTGGATATGCCCCTGTTATCAAGTACTCCTTGATGTCATGGAACCATGGTTTTCCATCCGCTTCCTCCTCAATGTGGGCACAATAAGCTGGCTGATCATGAATCTTTACTTGGGATAGGATCAATGAAATTTGTATCTGGATGCTGGATCATGGACGATAAAGTAGCTAATGCATCCGCAAACTCATTTTGGACTCTGGGGACGTGCTGAAATTTTGTCTTTGTGAACCTTTTCCTCAACTCCTGTATATGATGCAAGTAGGGAAGTATCTTAGAGTTCTTGGTTGCCCACTCTCCTCGAACGTGATGTATGAGCAAGTCTGAATCCCTGATCACTAGCAACTCCTGAATGTTCATGTCAATGGCCATTTTGAGCCCCACGATGCAGGCTTCATATTCGGCCATATTATTGGTGCAAGGGAACCTGAGCTTGGCGGATACCGAGTAGTGCTGGCCGGTTTCTGATACTAAGACTGCTCCTATGCCAACTCCTTTGAAATTTGCAGCTCCGTCGAAAAACAACCTCCAACCATCATAGGATTCTGCAATATCTTCTCCTATGAAAGATACCTCTTCATCGGGAAAATATGTTTTTAGGGGCTCGTATTCTCCGTCCACAGGATTCTCGGTGAGATGGTCCGCCAAAGCTTGCCCTTTGATTGCTTTCTGGGTCACGTAAACAATGTCGAATTCACTTAGCAGGATCTGCCACTTGGCAAGCTTGCCAGTTGGCATGGGCTTCTGGAAGATATACTTTAGAGGGTCCATTCTGGATATGTGATAAGTAGTGTAAGCACATAAGTAATGCTTCAACTTCTGCGTGACCCAAGTCAGAGCACAACAAGTGCGTTCTAAAAGAGAATATTGGGCCTCGTACGATGTGAACTTCTTACTGAGATAGTAGATGGCTTGCTCTTTCCTCCCTATTTCATCATGTTGTCCTAGAACACAACCGAATGTTCTATCTAATACCGCAAGGTAAAGCAATAGGGGTCTTCCTGGCTCAGGCGGAAAAAAGACCGGCGGCGTTGATAGGTATTCCTTGATTCGGTCAAAAGCTTTCTAACAATCATCAGTCCATTTGGTAGAAGCGTCCTTCTTCAACATTTTGAAGATAGGTTCACAAATGACCGTGGATTGAGCTATGAACCGGCTGATATAGTTGAGTCTTCCCAGGAAACTCATCATGTCCTTCTTGTTCTTTGGTGGCGGCAATTCTTGAATAGCTTTGACCTTTGATAGATCTAATTCTATTCCTCGACGACTCACGATGAAACCCAATAATTTTCCAATAGGAACCCCAAATGCACACTTGGCAGGATTCAGTTTTAGATTGTACCTCCTCAGTCTGTTGAAGAACTTTCTTAGATCTGCCATGTGATCCTTGGCTTTATTGGATTTGATGATGACATCATCCACATATACCTCGATATCCTTGTGTATCATGATATGAATGATGGTAGTCATGGCTCTCATGTAGGTGGCACCAGCGTTCTTCAAACCGAATGGCATCATTTTGTAACAGTACATTCCCCATGGCGTGATGAAAGCTATTTTCTCTGCATCTTCCTCATCCATCCATATCTAATGATACCCAGCGAAACAATCAACAAAAGACTGCAACTCATGCTTAGCACAGTTGTCGATAAGAATGTGTATGTTAGGCAAGGGGAAGTCGTTTTTGGGGCTGTCCCGATTAAGATCCCAGTAGTCAACACACACTCTAACTTTCCCATCCTTTTTTGGCACTGGCACGATGTTGGCTAACCATGTCGGATACTCTACTACCCTGAGTACCTTGGCTTTAACTAGCTTGGTAACCTCTTCTTTGATTTTCACACTCATGTCGGGTTTGAATTTCCTGAGCTTTTGCTTTACCGGCGGGCATGTTGGATCTGTTGGCAGTTTGTGAGCTACAATGGATGTGTTGAGACCATTCATATCATCATATGACCAAGCGAATATGTCTTCATATTCCTTTAGGAACTCTATGTACTCTTTCTTTTTTGATGGTGACAGGTGAACACTGATGCGTGTTTCTTTGACATTCTTTGTATCTCCCAGATTATCGACCTCAGTTTCGTCATTAGATTTAGGCCTATTTTAAAAATTCTCAACTCCTCTGACGACCTCTTCTGGTATATCATCCTCTTCTGAGTCTGTATCCGTTTGTTGCGTTGTCTCATTGCAAGTCACAATCGTTGGTTCATCATCAAGGCAAGTAATAGTAATGCTGTATAAAAATAAAATGAATGATAGAAAAATAATAAGAGCAATATATATAATAAACTAAAATGCTTCGATTAAATTCGTAATTGTTTTGAATATCAGAGCTCTTTTCAAAATTAAAGACAATGCGGAAATAAAATCAGTTGTTAAAAAGTAAAATGTGATGCATGGTGCTTTTGTTTAGCCTTGCTACCCCGAAGCCTTCCGGGCCTTGGTGGTTCTGATTGACCAATTGTTGAGGTGCTCTCCTCGGTTCACAACTTGTATAGAAGGGCCTTCCTCCCCTTCCTCCTCAAAAATAACACTGCAATCCATATTATCATCCTCCAGGAACAGATTCTTCACGGTTGCCAATGCTTCATCTTCCTCCGACCCATATATAGTATCTGCCGGCTGGAAAGTCTGCTCCAGGTGAGGTATCGGGTGCTCCAGTGGGTAGTAGGGACTGCGCCATGGTGGCGACCAGTGATTGAACTCCTCCCAAGTGTATTCATACCCCAAACCAAATGTAGTGCCATGTTTCTTCATCTTGATGGGTTTGGCGATTCCCTGGAGGTTTTTGCCGAGTCCCTTTCCAGGTTCGTATCCACACCAATTCAGGATACTTTCAATCTTGTTATCCCACCATTTATCTTTGTCTACAGCGTTGACTCTTTCAATGTGGTGGTATGTTTCTCCGCCTATTATCCTTCTGCCTCCAATCATCGGGATGGTCTGGCGACTATATATGGGTTTGCTACCATCGCCATGAATGATCACCTCTTGGTGATTCCATTCAAACTTCACTGACTGATGCAGTGTCGATGCTACAGCTCCAGCGGCATGGATCCATGGTCGTCCCAATAGCAAATTGTAGGATGCTGGGACATCTATCACTTGAAAGTCAACGTCGAACCAGGTTGGCCCCATTTGCAAGCATAGGCTGATCTCTCCGATAGTATACCTTTGGGGCCCATCGAAGGCTTTGACATGGATGGCCCCATCTTTGATCTCGTATAGGCTCTTTCCCAATGTTCTGAGAGTTATCAATGGACAGATGTTGAGGCTGGATCCTCCATCGATCAAGACTCTAGTGATGAAGTAATCCTCGCATTGCACGGTGGTATGTAGGGCCATGATGTGACTCAGTCCTTCCGGCGGCAGTTCATCTTCGTGGAAGGTGATTTTGTGGCTTTCCAGTATTTGTCCTACCATATTTGTCATTTCGCCCCCAGTTATTTTGCTGGGCACATAAGCTTCGCTCAATATTTTCATCAAGGCATTTTTGTGTGCGTCAGAGCTTTGTAGAAGAGCTAAGATGGAGATATGCGCTGGTGTTTTGTTCAACTGCTCAACGACCGAATACTCCTTAGCTTGTATTTTCCTCCAAAGATCATCGGGACTAGTTTTAGTAGTCCGTCTCGAGGCTTGCTTACTAGACTCAGCTAGGTGCTCTGGAGTGTAAACCCTGCCTGTTCTAGTCATACCCTGCGCAACAATTGCTTCTCCCGTCTTGGTCTTTCCTTTCCTCCTTGCTTCAGCTGTATACTCCCATGGTATGGCATTTGAGTGGAACGGTGTTACGATTGACATTGCTACAGGAATGGGTACCCTCGGTGGTAACACAGCAACTTCAAAGGGTACAGGTGCCTTTGGAACCCCAAACTCAACCTCAATTGGCCCGGCCACCTTCGCAGAAGAAGGTGCTTCAAATTCGAGGGGTACAGACATGTTTACTTCATCGCCCCTGGAGGGCTGGTTCTGTACAACAATCGGGTTAAGTGTGAATGTCGGTTTCTTTGGCTCATCATCCTCAGCAATCAATCCTATCGATCCCTTGGAGCCCCAGTCATCTTCGATCTCGATCATGTGAATGTCCCCACCTCTGTGATCAGGCAGAGGGTTGTTGCGGACATTAGGAGCAGGCTCCTTTGCTATGATAACCTTATTTTCGATCAGAGTTTGAATATTATCCTTCAACGAGCGGCACTCATCAATAGTATGTCCCTTCATGTCGGAGTGGTACACACAGGTCTTATTAGGGTTGATCCACTGGGAAGGATTTTCTGGAGTTATGGTGGGGATAAGGGACACGTAACCAACAGCTTTAAGTTTCTCATACAGCTGGTCAATTGGCTCAGCGATGGCTGTATATTGTCTGGGAGGTCTGCGGTCAAAATTTGGTCTGGGTCCGAGGAGATTTTGGCGAGTGGGAGGTGCTTGGTAGTAAGAGGGTTGGGCATTATAGGCTTGGTAAACAGGTGTAGGTTGAGAGTATCTGGACGAAGTAGGTTGATATGTGGGAAGTGGAGATGATTGGTAAACGGGTGATGGATTTTGGTAAGAGGGTGCGAGTGCTTGGTAATTTGGAACAAGCTGATATGTAAGTGGAGGTGACGGGTAAGTGTGGTATTTTAGTGGTGATTTGGCTCCCTGTGCGACCATCACAGCATTGACGTCCTTCTTCTTGGACATGCCACCAGACTGTAAAACCTTGTTTGTGGCCTGCAATGCTTCAAGATTAGTAACCATACCAATCTTAATGTCTTCCTCAATTCTCTCTCCCAGCTTGATGATATAGGAGAATTTCTGGCCCTCGATCAGCATCAACCTCTCATAATATTGTGGGTCCTGATCCCAGACGAAGAATCTGTTCATATGTTCCTCTTCTAAGGTCGGCCTGACCTTAGAAGCCTCTGATCTCCAACGAGTAGCATACTCGCAGAATATCTTGGTAGGCTTCTTCTTCAGATTCTGGATGTAGAATACATCCGGTGCATTCTCTATATTGAATCGGAACCTATCCATGAAATCCAATGCCATACCTACCCAGCTTATCCATTTCTTGGGGTCTTGACTGATGTACCAGGATAAAGCATCCCCCTTCAGGCTTCTGATGAAGAGTTTCATACGGACTTTCTCATTCCTTCCGACTCCAACCAGCTTATCATAATATATCCTCAAATGGACTCTGGGATCTCCTATGCCATCAAACATTTCGAACTTGGGAGGTTTGTATCCCTCTGAAAGTTCATCATCTGGCTGAATGCAGAGGTCCTCATAATTCAGCCCCTCTATGCCTTTGTTTCCTTCCATGCCCTAGACTCGGCTGGTCAATTTCTTGAGTTCTGTTGCCAAGTTTCTGATAAGAAGTCCTTGTCATCAGACTCAGGTGCACTTGAGATTGGTTGAGTGTAGTGGGGTATGGTATCTACGTAGATGGAAGTGTTGTGGGGGTGGTCGTTTGGGGTGTTTAGTGGTTCAGGAATGGGTAGTGGGGTGTGGCATGTGTTGCAGTGTTGAGCATGAGTGGGTTGCATCTGTGGTTGTGGGGTGTTCTGTGGAGGTGCGAGATTTTGAGCATTTGGAGTGTTGACATTAGGAGCGGTGAGAGTTAATGATAAATTTGCCAAGTTCCGAACTTGATCCAGTTCTTCTTGGAACTTCAACAGTTTATGCTCAAGTTGGGCATCAGTTTCCTTAGCAACCGGGGTACCCTGAGGAATCTCAATTTTTTCAATTTCCTTTCTGGCGCTTGAATATCCCATTCTACCTTTGCTCTTGTTCCGGATAGGACTTGGAGGAGGAGGAGGTGGAGGGCCCTTGGATCTCGTACTGTATGATGATGGTGCCAGAATGCGCGAACTAACCTTTGGGGAGGGGAATAAAAATAAAGAAAACAAAAAGTAACAAGTTAGTGCGGGTTATGAGAAGAAAATGTTGCAATATTTAAACACATTGTGCAAGAATATAAATCGCGTCCTAATTTGGGTGCCTCGTTGTGCCCGAGGTAGGCCTAGCGACAAATTAATTTGGAGAACTTATAATGCTAAATGGCTAATTTTATTGATAAAAATATGACGAATTCACAACGATGCTAAGAAAATAAAATGTCACTAGTGGCCATTGGCCTTATTACATCACTAAAAGCAAAATAAAAGACTCCTAACTACTTGGTCACAGAAGGACCTTCCCCAGATTTGGCATCTTTATCCCCCTCGAACAGCTTCACCATCTCGCGCAGTCCTAGCAGCAGATAAGCTTGGGCCAAATGTCCTCTTGCATTCCCTTCAGCGTTCCGACAATCTTCAATCCTCTTGAGGAACTTTCCTTCTAGCTCCAGTAGACCCCGCTCCAAATACCCTAGTCGTTTGTTGGCGCTGACAGCCATATCCTTCCATTCCTCGATCAACTTTTGATGGGCTTCTTGTATTTCGCTATGCTCACTTTCACACTCTCGAATTCTCTTGCGCAGTTGATTGTACTTAACCCATGCCTCAGTTTTCTCGTCGATGATTTTGTGTCCGTGAATGAAACCGGGCTGACCCATACCATTGTGATTATTTTCCAACCAAACCGAATAGTGCGGCACGCAACCAACGTGATACCTGTCTGGCTCAATAGATTCTTTCCCCAAAACGAGCTTGCAATGCCACATGTGTTGAGCTTGGCATTTGTGAGGGCTATTATCGTCCTTGAATTCGGCCCTAAAGTGACTCATTTTGTAGACCCTTGGTATGGATTGCTTTCTTCCAGCCTACCTCATGGATCAGAGGGGAACGCAGGGATAAGTTCCTTTTAGACCAATGAGTATGAGAAATGGTGCATCTCGGGATCGAACAATGAATTCTTCCGTAGGGAACCATTCGACCATCCACTGTACCTGGTCTTCTTTTAGATTCTCAAATAGATCCACCCATCTTCCAGCGTCCTCTGGCTGAGCGAACATGTTAGGCATATAATTCATATGCCTTGGCTGGTGGAAGGCAATGTGATCATCCCATTCTCTGCGTACGATCTCTTGTCGGTATTCTCCTTTCTGGAGGTGCTCCATGAGCCAGAGTTGAAGTAACCAATTGCAACCCTCAAAATGACTGGCCTTTTGCTGGCAGTTGTCCAGGGACCGGTATATCTCAACAACAGTCATGTGCACTATACTGAAAGGTTGTCCGCCAATTACTTCCATCAGAGTCTTGGTTACCATGGCCAGTCTAGTGTGGATCCTAGCCTTCTTCATAGGGAACACTATCATCCCCAGGAAACAAAATATGAATACGAAGACTCTTCTGTGAATATGCCCCAGTGAGGTAAGGGCAAATTCATCTGAGTAGGTACGGTATGACTTTCTATGGTTGTACCTTCCGTACAGATAGTCGAATGGGATGTAGGAGTCTTTCAAACAGGTCAAGTCTGGGTTGTTCTTCAGTCCCATCATCTTAAGGAAACCCCTACCCTTGCGATTCTCTAGGATAATCAAACCCGAAATCTCCCAAGGAATACCAGTTAAGCCTCTTATTTCTTCGAGCAAAGGAGTCATTTCAAGGTTTCCGAAGCGGAATACGGACCTGTCACTATCCCAGAATAGAGTTGCAGCCTCTATGATTCTGTTGTCAGGCTGGATTTCTAGAAGAGAAGGCAGATTCCCTAAGTATTTACAGACGAGTGTTTGATCACTAGAGTGGAGATCTTCCCACCAATTCAGCAACCTTGGATGAATGTTGCTTACCATGCCAAATCTGGGGACTTCGGGCCTCATTTTCTGCAAAACAGAGTGTTAGACCCTTACCCTGCCATTCTCGACTATTTAAACCAATAATTAGCATAAAAAGCATTTAGTTCTCCAAATAAATGCACAGAACATGTAGGTGTCCGTTTGGGTTTCAGGGAAACCCGATGGACTTTGGACATAGCTATCTTAATGAATTATTATGTGGGCAACATAACTGACTCGGCTAGGTTTGACCATGATGCATGCACAGTTAGACAGAGTAAGGTTTCTATTGGGGTATTAGACAGGTACCCTTGAGCGGACAACTCAAGAGGGAAAGGCACGGAACCGTTGACTGCACCGCTGATCGACTGGTTTTATCGCATTATGCCTTTGCCGAATTTAAAGGGTGATAATATTGGAAGAGCGCAACCACTCATTATAAGTGTTTCTATGGTGTTTGTTTGGCACGAGTGGAATATGATGTTGAAGATGCAGTTTACAAGAATGAATCAAATTGACATGTATCTTCACGTTCATAAGATGAATGATTACAATAATTGCAGTAATTACAACAACATTGAAATAAAGTAGTAAAGGAAAGCAGCTAAAGGAAAGAAAAGACATAAAGAGCCAAGTCAGTTTCGTAGTGAAAGAATAAAAGACAGTAAGTAAAGCAATTAATGAGATAATAAAGTCACAAGCAACGTGCAATGGTAAAAGCCTAAAGAAACTCCCCAGCAGAGTCGTCATACTGTCGACGCCCCCTTTTTCTCTAACCGTGGGGTCAGAAATCGGGTATATGACATTGGGAGGACAACTCTATTCCCTTTCGAGAATTAGGTTTAGAAGTTGAAAAGTCGCCACCTAATGATTATAGTGCATTAGGACACTTTTTGGAAGAGTTTGAGATGAAGAGACAAGAGATTAGGGTAAGGGCTAGAAATTATCCCGAGGGGAAAGTGTTAGGCACCCCTCAGGATCCACAA